>NW_008612763.1:0-41136 GCF_000691845.1 Merops nubicus
AAAGCATTTGAAGCTGAATGATCTGTGAAACTCAAATTATGGAATTTATCCATCCTGCTCTTTCTGCTGACATTTTTCTCCTGCTCTTCCCTACAAAATACATTTAAAGCCAGTGTGGATTCTGGTCTGTAAGACATCTAACTTTACCCTAACCAGACAGCCCATCTCAGAATACATTGAAAATAATCTAATAACTAAATTACAGTAACAGTCATTTGGAAATCACAACATGCCAACAGTCATTACACAGAAGACCTTGATATGATCCAGTTTTCTCTTCTGAAGAAATAGGAAATCACTGGCTCTGCCCAACGTGGGCTGAGATATCTTAGACATCTAGTGCCAACAACTGCACTGAAGCTTCAGAATTCATTAAATCCATCAGGTACCTATTATCTGACTGTTCTTTCCTTTGGCCTCTGTGGAAAATTGACTCCATCTCGATAGTGATAAATCTGTAGCAAACTGCTGGAATATTATATAAGAAATATAAAGGGGCTGCTCAGCCTGGAGAAAACTTGACTTAGAGGGGATCTGATCAATGCTGAGCAAGATCTAAAGGGCAGGGGGCAAGAGGCTGGGGCCAAAATCTTGTCAGTGGTGCCCAGAGACAGGACAAGGGGCAATGGGCACAAATTTGGACACAGAAGGTTCCATCTAAACAGGAGGAAATTCTTTCCTGTGAGGGTGGCAGAGCCTGGAGCAGCTGCCCAGAGAGGCTGTGGAGTCTCCTGCTCTGGAGAGATCCCAAACTCACCTGGATGTGACCCTGGGCACCCTGCTGTGGGTGAGCTGCTGGAGCAGGGGGGTTGGATGGGATGATCTCCAGAGGTCCATTCCAACCCCATCATTCTGTGATTCTGTGAACTGTATTAGCCAGGTTAAATTTAGATCCTCCTTTCTTACCCCATGCTCTGTTATTATCTTTCCTCTTGCTAAAGTTTGCCATCCCTGTATGGAAGACAAGATGAGCATCATTCATCTTTCATCAGTCCCACCACCACAGGGAGCTACCACACATTAAAGGAGCATGAACACCAAAAGAAAATACCCCAGAAAACACCACCACCACCCATAAAACACTCACCCCTTTCAAAAAACACCCCAAAACCCCAACCCAAATAACTTTGGATCATCCTAGCCACGTTTGCTTTGAATATATTCCAAAAGGGACATGGTTACTTATGCCAACGCTGCCAAAAGACTTTTAATTACCCAAATGTTTCCATCTGGAGGAAGAAAAGGTTTAGAGGCTGTTTAGCCCAAACAAGTTCTATTTTAACTCTGAGATATGAACGTGTGTGCTTGGGAGGTCTCAGCTGGAGAGTCCAAGGAGCTTGTCAAATGTGGGAGTTCCTACAGCTTCTGAAGCTGACTGCAGGAACAACTACCACAAAGAGTGGAAACTTCATTTCCTCTGAAATGGGGCTGGATTCCTGGCCCAAGAGCTTCTCCCTCCTTGCAGGGTGCTGTGATACTCCCCAAGGAGTTCTTGGCCAGCAAATAGACAACATTTTCCTTTCAAAACTGGCCATCAACTTATCTACTTATTGTAGACAGGACCCCACTAGAGCCAAAAATTATTCACAGTACCATTTTGTCATGTATTATGGAGCCAGAAGAGTCTAGTTTAGCTATTTAGCTGAGATATTTCTAGCACCAAGCTGAGGCAAAATGCTAAGCAACTCCTCTGAAAGATTTCAAAACAAGCAGGAGAGTTCACAGAACTCAAAGAAAAATCTGCTGTGGAGTGTTACAATATTTAGGCATCAGGCATATTGCAGCTAACTATTTATATTTGTGATGCAAAGCAGGCTTGAAGGAGATAAAAGATTGCCAATGCTCTTCATCTCAAAGCATCCTCCTCTCAAAAACCAGTGTGGAATGGGGAAGTGTTGCACTTCCCTTGGTACCTGGAGGGAAGTCGAGGCACGGCCACAAACCCAACAGAAAATATACAATACATCAGGATTATATCATGTTTAGGGGCAGTACTGGAAGGATGACCCCCAAGTTGACATCTCCAGCTCAGGATGTGACCAGCGTAGGGGTTGAAATGGGAAATAGAGGCAGAGATGAGGAAAAGAGTCATTAAATACAAATTTATGGTAATACAGCCTGGGAGGAAGGTCATATTTTAGTCAATTTGAGCTGAGCACAGAGCATCCCTCTCACATGAACCTGGGTCATTACAAAGGAGCCTCAAAACCTTCAGGCTTTAGTGTCAGATGTTGTGTCCCTGCTAATCAGTTTTATTTTGTTTATAACTTGATTTTTTATTGTCCAGCTCATTCCATCTTTTAAAGCCTTAGTTACTATGGAAACAGACACAGTGTAGGTCTACATATAGCCTAGTGATACCTCAGAGTGTAAAAAAAACCCCACAAAGCAAGAGTTTTGGGCAAAAATCATTATATCTGAAATCCTAAAGCCCTGTAGGATAGTTTATTGCCTCCCCCTTAGCTCCTTAGTTCACTGCTGATAAAATCAGGAAGGTCAGTGCTTAAATAGATGGTTTTGTTTGAATTAGGAGAGTTCTCACACCAACACTTAAACCCCAAACACAACAAACAAGGATGTGTTGATTTTCTAAACCTTCAGAATAAGGTAGCTACCTACAAACTGCTTATTAAGGATGCTGTCCAGACCATGTAACCTCCAAAACCAATGCACTGGATGTTTTTTTTGGAGAAATATCAGTTGTTGCAGGATGAAATCCTAGCAGGGTCAATCAAACAGTTCAGTTCTGTGACTTTGAGTGAGAGTCTCCATCAGAATGGAGCAACTCTTGGAGCAAACTCATATTTGGAGTTTGTCTAGATGTGGAAATGTCTGGAGAAAGAAGCAATTCCAACATGCCTCTCAAAAATTCCATGCACTGAAGGAGATGGGTGCTTCTATTTGATTTTAATTTATTTTTCACTAAGAGAGGGAGAGGAACAAATCTGGAAAAAAAAAGGTTTAAGGCATCAGAGCTTGAGATATGAGCTCAATCCTCACTGCTCATAAGCATCCAACCATGGTGTCCTACAGATGAGGTGTTTTATGATCCTCCATCACAGCCCTGGTGGGTTTATTACCACACATATCAACTGTAGAGTCATAAATGTTTTCCTCATTGAACAGCCACAGCAAGAAACACTTGCTTTGGAAATAGTTCTAATAGCAACAGATCCTTCTTACTGGTGGGACATCAGTGTCAGGACTTTAAAGAGAACATAGATGTAGAAAGCTCCATCAGACCCAGCAAAGTCTGTTCTGATAGGGAAGCTGAGCACCTTTAGTATCAGTTTTATGCTTATTAAAACATCTTTCTGTGATTAGATTCCACAGAAAATGGGATGATCCTGATTTTATTTCACGGTGAATGAAAATACAATGATTATGAAAAAAAAAATCCCAGTCAGATTTGCACATTTACATATTTCATGTAATCAGGAGAAGTGGAAGGAGCCACTGGAGCAGTGAGTGGTATCCAGAGACTGCGTGGGACTTGGGTTATTCTCGGGTGACTTTTCAGTTCACTTTCTCTGAATTCAAGCTAAAAGTCATGAAAGGAGTTCAAGGAACTTCATACATAGGAAGCACACGTTTCTGCATGGAAATTTATATCTTGCTTGAGGAGCAAGGCTCATCTCCAAGTAACCTTTGGACACAGGGCAAGTCCTCTAACAGCATCTCTCCCCTCCCCACTGACTATGGCAGGTGCCTGGATGACCTTGTTGGGTTAGATACTGACTTCTTAGTTGGCTAAAATGGAGATAAATCTCAAAAAGACTGTCTCAGAAGGCATCACAACTTCTAGGTTCAATTTAGGAAGCCAAAACCAGCAAGCAAGACCTGAGCAATGAGGAGCCTCTGAAAGCCTGAGTGGTTTTAAAAGCTGAAAAAAAAAAACCCAACCCCTTCTTGAAAAGCAAACTAATTTAGAAATGAAGTTATTCTGTGAAAATAAACAGAAACCTCACTCCAGCCTCCTTACTAAATTGTTTTCTGGACACACACACATTGATATAAATGTGGTATCCAGGAACAAGGGGAAGCATGGAAAATAGGATGGGAAGGGCCCTGAAGAGGACTTGGAATTAAACTCTTGCTTCTGAAAAGCCTCAAATCCTGTCTTAAACCTACATCAGGCTTGTCAGACACTGGTTCTGCTTTTAATACCTTTAGCATTGTTATCCCTGTGCTTCACTCATGATTTGAATGCTACAAAGAGTTTCACAGTGTCAAATCTGAATCTTGCTTGCTGAGATTTGCTCCTCGCCTCTTTGATCACCTGAATGCTGGGTTCTCCTCTCTTTTTTCACAGCCTTGTAGATGTTTAAGGAGTGCTGTCGTGTGCTCCTTTAATCATTCTTCCTCTGACAGAAGCAACCCTAGTGGTGCCAATCAGCCCTTGATTGTCAGCCTGGGAACCAGGGCTCTCCTCTCCCAGCTCTCCAGCTTACGTTGCAGCTCGCTGCAGACTCGTCTTCTTCCAATTAAGGGAATTTCATCCCAACCAAATTGCTCTTCAAGTCACCTATTAAGATTATTTTGTGCTATCAGCTCTGAAGTATTCACCACTGATTAAAGTGACCTTTTCCACGAGGAGGGAACTGAAACGCAGAGTGCTTAGAAGTCAATGGAACAATAATAGGTCTCATTCATCTCTTCCTTCAGCTGGCTTGAAATGCCAGGAGCTGTGAAATATCAAGGAGACAGCTCAGCATGATCACACGGGGACACGGCCAAAAGATGAAGAAGGTTGAAGCTCACATCATGACACAGTCGCCTCGTTGACCAGATGTTAACATTTGTCAAGTCTTTGAAAATTTTAACAATTAGGTGATGGGGAAGTGTTATCCTATAAATCCGCAGTGGTGTGTTAAACTCTGAACACAGAGATGGTAATAACAGGTTTTCAAAAGCCAGAGGGAAGTTGGCTTTCAAGTTTTAATTGTTAACAAAGAGCTGAAGCAATTCTGCCATCTCTGCCCACTTGGTTCATGGCATCTATGAGCTGGAGGAAAACTAACTGTACTTTAATTACATCTAGGATGAACCAAAGAGAAAGATTAAATTAGTTACTCAATTCAGACAAAGGAAAAGAAAAAAACCAATCATTTACTGAATCCATTTGAATTAGGAGATTAATTAGTGAAGTGGAAGCTTGAAAGTAAGGAAAAGAAGTGACACACCACACTTCAGTAATAGGAGTTTTGAAATCCTCTCGTTCCATTAAAGGTTTAAACAGTGTTGAGCCACAAAAAGGTGGAAAAATTGCAATCCATAAATATGTCTAAGCTGGTTGAAAAAAAGTATTGAAGTCATGGCTGATTCACCTCTTTCTCAACAATCAAATCATAGGAACTGTAAAGATGGGAATAAGGTGTTAAATATTCTAAATAAATTCAGTAGCAATGAGATGCTGATTTCCCCTAAGAAAACAAGCAAGAGGAGAAAGTGTCTCTGATTTCCCTGGGATCCTTAATAAGCTGTCCAAGTAAAGTCTGTTTATCATTTAATGAATCCCTGCATTTCCAAAAATTAATTAAAGCCATTAATTAATATGCATAGCAGGCTTATTTGATGGTACAAACATGATACATAGATCCAACAAAATCTCACTGTAGTAAATAAAATTCCACTGTCCTGGATTGTGCTTTCTCCAAGTCTAAAATATGTTTCAGTTTTGTATCTGGAAGACAAATACTTTAATCTTTTCTTTTCTTTTTCATAAGATATCCTGAGATTTCAAAAGTTCTCTTGTTTCACATTAAACCTATTCAGGGATCAAGTTCTAGGCCTTGCTTTATCTCCCCCAAAATGAGAGAATCTCTTTAAATATCTCAGTTAAACTGACATTTCTCAGAAGAAGAAGTTTCCTATCCTACAAATCAGCATCTATGTATGAAAAAAGCAAATTTTATAGGTTAGTCCCTGTCAATATTCTCTCTACCAGGTGGAGATTGTGGCTTAAATGCAGAATCAGGACCCTAGTTGCTAGGAAAAAAATGGAAATAAGTTTCCAACCCAACTTTTAATCCACTTTACAAAGCTTTTGGTTTGTAGCAATGAAGATTTTCTTATACTGAGTTTGACCAGAAACACAAACACCTGACACAGAACAAAAAAGATGATTTGGGGCAGGTTTTTTAGCCCCTTAGTTCCTTGCCTGTATCCATGAGTGTGGTAAAACCATTAGAATGGAGAAAACTTTCCCCCCTCCCCTTTCATAATCCTGCTATTTCTGGAAAAAAAAAGTAAATTCATGTTCTTAGCAAGAAAATATTTCAAATATTGACCCTTGCTTTTTTTTTTCTGCCCATAGGGATAATGTAAAGCTCCTTAATCACATTCTGTGTGTCTGAACTCAAGCTTTCCAAATCAATTAAATCTGTGGCTAGCAGAGTTATTCCTTAATAAGCAGGCAAAGATCAGGATCAAACAAAGGGCTTATACTGATAAAACTCAGCTAACACCTGTATGAGGGATCAAGCTTTTAAAAAAGAAGCAGAACACAACACTTTGAAGACCTGCTCCACACAATTCTTAGTTTTTATATATAAAGTATAGTTTCTAAATTCATGTTATCCATTTCACCCTGGGAAAATGTGGATTTCCTTCAGTTATTTGGGTGACAAGTAAAATCAAAATATTTGTGTGGAAAAAAATACTTATGATATATATTTTGAACAGGAAAATCACCTACATCCATAACCTTGTCAAAAAAAATGTAGAAGCTTTAATGTTGTCAGATGAAAAGAGCTCTGAATTTTCCATCAGCATTAATGAGAGAGGAAAGAAGAGTTTATAAAATTTGCTTTCAAATATTCAATAAATTAGTGGAGTGGAATCAGTAGAAGAGAGAGGGGTCAACTTTATTTTTCTCTAGGATAATGATTAGCAGAATTTGGAGAAAAAAATTCTTAGGATATGGAATATATGTTGGTGTGGTGTTGGTTTTCCTGACACCAGAAGTCTTGCACATGGTTAGACTAGGTAATAAATTGTGCTGGAAAGAGCATTACCAAGACTTATGTAGGATTTATCTCTTGAGAAAACATCTTATAGATCTGGCAAGGAGGGTTAAGTGCTTCTCTTAATGGGATTTTTTAGGGGAATATCCACGGATTTTAACAGGGCACTGAGTTACAGATTGCTGAACATACCACTAATTAGAAAGGATCCCTCACTCCTGCCACAGAACCTGAATTTGGGTGCTGGAAAAAGGACACAGTAGGAAATGCATTAAGATTTTAAATCATTCCAGGGATGGAGACTCCACCACTGCCTTGAGCAGCCTGGGATAGCCCATGACAAACCTTGTGGAGAAGAAATTTTGCCTGCTGGCCTCTCTATTCCTCACATTTTCTTGTATATTCTCATATTTTTTTTCCAACAATCCACTGGTTAATAAATAGAGACACTTGAACTGAAAGCAAAAATTAACATTTGTCAAGACATAAATAACTAGAGCAAAATATTTCTCTTGAAATTAATGAAGGCACCTTCCTGGGTGGTAGTCTGAAACACAGTGGGAAACTGGTTTTTTTTTGGTAAATAAAGAGCTCAGGAAGGAATTTAATGAAAATAAAGCTGAAATGAATCAGCCCCATCAGAACAGCTGAAGATTTGAAGACTAATGCTCTTATTCCAGCTGTATGCAGAGAGAACAGATTGTTGCAAGGCAAATTAACACCACCCCGAGTGGAGCTGCTAGTATTAAAAAAATGATGACTCATGAATGATTTTCAGGTAAAAAGAACAAAACTTGAATCATGGTGTGTGAATATGTGTAGCTTGAGACTTCACAAAAATGGGAGAGAACATATCACAGGTCTAGTAGAAGATGAAGATAATTTGTGGCTGCTAAGCCCAGTCTCAGTCACCACACTTCAAACTCAGCTACTACAGCTGTCTATAAAGAACAGTCCTTCAAAAATCCATTTATTATGGATTTGCACGTGGTGGTAGTATCCAAGCTGGAGAGAAGCTACTTTATTCCATGCCCAAAAAAACATATTGCAAAAGTAACTATAAATTCATGGGGTTTATCTGCTGGAAAACAGAGTAACATTCTCTTTAAGTGTTTCAAACACAATTTAGTTTCCAGTTTTTCATCAAAAAACATGGACTATTTCAGAAAAAAGGGGCATTCAGGAGAAACTTCTGTTTGGCCAAAGAGGTTATTTTCAGTGAAAACAATTCTCTTAAAAGACTTATTCACATGCAAAGCACACCCTTAGAAATATTTAAGCACAATTTTGCAAAGACAAGGATAAATAAGGAAAAGAGATTAAAGAAACCTCTAATATCAAATACTGACATCCTGCATAGGTGCCTCAAATTTTTTGACCAGTAACTTAACCTTTTTTTTGATAAGCTAAGCTGCTCGAGCTCATAGGATCCTTTATGGTTATACAAGCAAGAAATCATTCTTACAGCTGCTCTATTTAATCATTTCCATGTTTTTTTTATAAGCTTTCAAGTGTAGAGGCACAAAGTCCAGTTGGATGCAGTCAGGAACAAGCTGCCTGCTTAATATCAATGGGAAAGTACAAGGATGCCATTAGCCAACCTCCAAGGTGAAAATACTTCATCTTAGTTAAGGGAATTCCCATTTCTCCAAGTTCTTAACAGCATTTATCTTTGCCAGTGTAGGTGTTTATTGCTGGTTGATGGGTTTTAAGATTTCTCTCCTTTCCCACAGCTCTAAGGGAGCCAAAATCCTACCACACGTTTCTCAAAAAATGGGGTGGAGGAAAAAAATGAGTGGAAAAGCAGCAAAAAAGGTTAAGGAGTTATTTTCTCTGTGCAAATCTGTCTCTCACATTTGCTTCATGTTATTCTACCACATTGAAAGAGAGACACAAATGCTAAAACCCAGGTAGACACATCTGAACAAATGGAACCAGTAGCAAAGCTGCACAGAAACTGGAACACATTCCCCCATTCCCACATCCTCCAAAAAATATCAGAACACCAGCTGGACAGACTGAAACATCAGGGTTAGAACAAAAAGGGTTTTTCCATGAAATATCAGGAGATTCTCCCAAGATCTGCATGACCATAAAGCATTCAGGTTGCTTTGAGGTATAGTCAGGAGGTGGGTTCCCAGCTGTCATTTGGATTTGGAGCCTCCCATGTGATCACAAGGCTCTATTTAAATATGCATAAGCATATTTACTTCACAATCTAAGCCCAAAGATCCTCAGCTTAACTCCCAAAGGAGCTCTGCAGCACACAAATTCATGAGCACACTCTGATATTTAGAAAAACAACCACAGCAGAATGGAGCTCTTGCCATTAGGCACAGGAGCAGAGCCAGGCACCACTAAATAATTCGTGTGGAAGAGGATGGAAAGGAGAAATTCAGAAAAGGATGAATTAAAAAGCATCTGGTGAGAAGCCAGCTGGGATGCAACTCCTGAAAAGTTAGTCTCAGGTGGAAATCTGTACCTTGTGAGCTCCAGAACTGCCACTTAAATGTGATTTAATCAAAGACACAGATTTTCCTCCAGTGGACCAGTAAGATTCTCTTTTAGAAATTGCTGTGGGATAAAATGTTAATGGGGAATAAATAGAAAAATAACTTTCATAAGAGCATTGTGAGGAAAAAAAACACAGTGGGGGTTTCTTCTTTAAAAGTAAGTTATCACATTTAAAGTCTTATCTAATTGTAAAGAGGGACAATAATTCATTTTTAAAAGAGAATATGATGCCCTCCATTTCAGTAATTTCATTTCTCATCTCAGCTCTCTCAGGTGATCTGTTCAGATGGTTTAACCCTGTCTATAAAGCAATAGGCATCCATTAGCATTTTAACAGGCTCGTTTTAGGTACCAAAGTTCCTTAGTGAATATTTAAACTTACCTAAATCCAGCTATAATTCACGTTACAATAAGGAGCTTCAGAGATTATCACTCCCTCCTTTTAGCTCATCATATCTTTTTTCCTCCTTGCCATTCCCTATCTTATACAACACATTACCCAGCAGAACTTGAGCAATATCTTCATTTAAAATCATTCCTGTCCTGCCAAATAGCCTTCATCTGGTAGCCTGTCATCCCACATTTGACTGTGATGCTTCTTCTGCCCTCCCCAGGTCCTACTACTCAGTGAAAAAAAACATTCTTTAATATCCATCTATCTTTTTATGAGCTAGGCTCATTTTTTTTTTTTAAATACCTTTTTTTTTATTATTATTATGATTGCAATATGGCAGAAGCATTCAGGGCCTTATCCAAAAAAAATCAGTCTCTGCTACGAACGCAGGTCAAGGTGACCATTGGAGGCTGTTCAGAAGGGAACTTGCTGAGATGATCAGCAGATCTCCTCTTCTCCCTTGAGATCCCTGCTTGAAATGCACCTGGGGACATTTTTTTAAATTTATTTTTCATCAAAATAAATGAAAATAAAGCTGTGTTGCAGAACATATCCTCTGATCTGCAATGCCCCTGCCAACAGAAGCAATATGTGAAGTGGTCTGGGTCAGGCTATTCCTGGAGTCAAATCTTATTTCTCTCCAACATCCTGATTTCCTTTCATTTCACCAATGCTCTCTGGGAACAGAATTGGATTTGGACTTGCTGTAAATGATTGCATCAAAGGCACATACAGCATTATTAACATCCCACAGATCCATTATGCAATAAGAAGGATGCCCAGGTCAGGGCTTGGCACCAAGAGACTTTTCTGGAAAATACTTTCCCTTCCTTTCATGCCTCCAATATTATTTCTCCTTGTTAAGAGATCTTACATGAGCACTGGGGTCTTAGGAGATTCCTGTTATGCTGTTAAGAGAAATTTATAGTGCCCATGGATGAGGTTTAATTCTGCACAAACCTTTTTGCCTCTCTCTCCACCCAGTTATTTCATCGAAATAAAACTTTATGTGTAAACAGAAAATCAATATTTAAGAAATAAGCACACAACAACAACAACAGAGCAATTTGATGCAAAAACAGCTGAATTATGTTTCACAAGGAACTAGTGCACACTTAGGAACCAGTGGAAAATCAGTGGAAACTCCAAGATCCCAAAGAAGAGGGGAGGACTACACATTTTATTTGTAGAGCCTTGCATTCTTCATCACACTCCATTAAAAATTAAGGAATTAGCAGCTTCATAACCAAATCTTCAGGCTGTGGCCATCTATTATTAAGGCCAGAAGGCACTTTTATTGGAATTTAAATTTTGGGGCTTGTTGAAGGATGGTTTAGTTAAAAACAAGGCAAAACCAGTTGACTTGTAGCAACACCATCAAAGCAAAACTACCAAAAGAATTTCTCTTTAGATGTTTTCTAAGGGAAAACTGGAGGGGAGCTATGCCAAAAAGTTGTCTGCAGGGATTTTTTTGATAAAGGGGGTGGGGAAAAGGAGAAGAGGAAAAGAACATCTTAATGTTTCTAACCTTTCCCTAAGTATATAGTAGAAAGGGCTCTCTGGGTGAGTCACTGAGTGGGTGATTGGCAGAGTGGAAGAACAGTGGGGGTGGAGGCTGATTCCACCAACTCCTTGATGACTGCTGACGTCAAGAGGAATTACTACACAGCAACAGCTCTCTGAGCACCACTACTGTCTTGGGGGAAGGATACACAAAAGGGCAGCCCCACACGATGAGTTTTTTACTCATTAAATTGGCCACTAGGCGAACGTCACGCGGAGCTGTGATTGCTGTTGGCAAATTTAGGAGTTTAAGGGAGCCCCAAAAATAAACTCACTCATCTCACACCCCTTTCCCCAGTTTCTTATATTCTGTGTGACGTCCATCAATGGAAATGTTCTAGCAAATTGAGCCACTGCCCTTATTACAGCCACCTTTCTCGTGGCAATAGTGAAATATGGTGCTTTCCAGGGATATAAAGCCTGGTTCACTCTTCTAAAACTCCAGTATGTTTTGGAAATACTTCCCTTTTTGGAAACCTTTTCACCATTCAGTTTTCCCCAATTCTTTTTACCCCTGTAAAAAAGAATTGTCTGCCTCTGAAGACTAGAAAATTCAGGACACAGTTTTGGACAAAGTCCCAGTAAATTAACATATGTCAATTTGTTCTTTTCATCCTTCCTCTTCAATCTCAGGCAACTGTCTGGTAATTCCATTTGGACCCAGCAATCACTTCTTATCAAGACTAAAAGATATTTTCCAAGCTAATTGCCTTGGTAAGAGCTAGCAAAAGTAGGAATCAGAGTGCTCCACTGTGTAGCTGTGAGAGGAAGTTCCTCAGTGGATAGTACAAAAAGCATGCCAATAATTCACATGATATGGGATTAGTAGAGCACAAACCACAGATCTTCTCTTATTTTATGGATACAAAACACATTCTAATTATTTTAATGGTAAAACAGAGACTGCAGGATTTATCTTTATATGCTCCAAGCTCAAAGCAAAATATAGACCTAAATCTAGCATCACTTTTAAACCCATGGGAGTGTCTTCCTTCTTGCCACACTTCTTTCTTGGTGAATTTATACATTGCTCATGGAAGAAAAGAACCTTAAAACTAACAGAAAATTGAAATTAAGTGTAGATATTTGGGCAAAACAGATTAATCAGATTTAAATGAAGTAGCAACCTGTGACAACCAGGAAAAAGTGCTACCCAGAACTAATCTCCCCTAGTTCTGACTGCTCAGCTCCTTCCTTGGATTTTGCAGCTTCCTGGGATGAAAGGAGGTCCTACTGCATGCCAAATGCTGGCCAGGAAGGTAGAGCAGAAGAAATGACAGCTCCTTCCCATGTGCTGATGGAAGTTAAGGGAAGCTGAAGCAATTCTAAGAGAAACGCTAAAAAAAGGTGAAAGTCTTGGTGAAAATCCTCAGAAATTTTGAGCTCTAGAAAAATTCTCACTGAAGATCCAAAAAAAAGTAATATTGAAACAAAGTTTCTAGAAAATCAGGACAGCATCTGCAGTGAACCAAAGAAAGAAACAGGATCCAGAACTTTTCAGAGCCCTTGGAATATGCAAAGTTGTTCTTGGGGCCAAAATCTCCAAGTTTCAGTGGCTCTGAACCTGCCACTTGTCCCCAGACTCTACGACCTTCAGCCACAAAGTCTTAAAATCCCTCCACATTTCCTCTAATCCCTTTGGGTCTTCGTGGAAGCACTTGGAAGTCCTTCTGAAGGTCGTTTTACTACCTTCTAGTAGAAGTAGTTACTGGGACACGCAGGGAAATGTCTTGGACAGCAGTCCAAGTGGTCCAAGTCTACAACGAGTCAATGCAGTACCAAATTTGAGGAGAAAAACCCCAAAAACATGTTTCATTTTAAAGAGAAGAGCTGTCCCACACACATACCTGTAAAAGACAATGAATAAGGGATGGAGAGCAGAGCCTTGAATTAATGTTGTTCAATGATAAAGGTAATTTAATACTTAAGCAGCCAAGCTTAATCCCACAATTTAATCTACTAAATAATTAACATCATTACTACAAAAGCTTCATTTCCAGTTAATAGACTGGTTTTTTTTCCCAATTTTCTTGTACCATCTCATGGAAACACACGGGTTTCATAACTTCCTCCTGTCCCTATCACTGCCAAAAAGTCAGCCCATTTTATTTCCATAACTATTTCAATTTCAGATTTCAAAACACTGTGATAGCCACATTTTATAGAAGGCTAAGTTTGCAATATGTTGCATCCTTGCCAAGGAATGTGGGAATTAGGGTTTGGGGAGGACTCCTGCGTGTTTGCTGGCAATTTGGAAGGGAAAATAATTAACAAAACCAAGCATGTATCTGTTACACTGGGGCCTGAGTTGCCAACAGAAAACTGTTGAGTCTGAAAAAAGGAGGAAAACACTTTACCCAAGAAAAATTAAATACAATCCTCAAAAGAGTAGAGACCTTTTAGGTTTGTTTATAAGTTGTCTGAAAGGAGGAAAACATGGAAAAGCCTTGAAAATAAATTACAGAGAGCCTTGACCAATACAGACAAAGACCACGCACAGAAGTTGGTGTCCATGATACCTTACCACAAAGTTTTTCAGGTCAGGTAAGACCTGACAGGCTGCCCAGGTCTTTGTAGAGGAAGGAAGCAGCATGAAGGTGTTGACCCTCCTACCAGAGAGGTTTCTTATTCTCTAGAATATGAAAACAACAGTCCAGGTTGGACTCTTCACACCAACACCCAGGTCAAGTCCCTGGCAGTTGGGCCAAGCTACCCTTTGTGGGCTGGTTGCCCACCTTATCTTGTCTTCACTCTGTGACAAAGAAGCTCTAGATCTTTAATCACAGCTTTCATCCACGTTGCCAATGGAGTTTCTTTTGAAAACCAACAAAACTTTGGATTTCCTGTGCCTAACAGTGGGCAGAGAAATTCGAGGAGGGGAAAATGTATTGGAAGAAAGGTGAAAGAGGGAGAATATGGAAAGATTGAAGACAAAAGAAACAATCTGTTAGAAAATGCCAAAAACACTGTTTTCATTGTCTTTACCATGTAATTATCAAATATTGGGGAATTTATTGGGAAAGAAAATGAAAACTTTCAAAAGAAAAGGACATCCAATAAGTTCAACAGACTTCAAACACCTCCAACTATCCCTTTAACTTTCTAAAGTGATTCAAGAAAAGAGGAAATAACCTCAGAGTAGCACAGATCATATTTTAACAGAGTCATAGCATCAAACATGGTACATGTGCTGCCAACCTGTTACTTTTTCCTAATAACCTGTCATTATTTAACTAAGGAATATTTATTTTTAGCTATAGGATGGGAAAGTTCTCTCCTATGTGTTTGTTATTCCAGCAGAGAGTTTAAAGCCATCACCTGAGCATTTAAAGTTGTTCCCTTCATCTCGTAGAGGGTTTTTTTTTCTACAATATCATTCTGTCACTCAACTGTGTTTTTATTTTCCAGTGGTTTATTTGCAGTTTTGATTTATCAGTGTTCACAGCGTCCTCGCTTTGAAGAGAGAGCACGTGGTAAAAATACAGACTAAGAGCCTTCAACTCATTACTCACCCATCAAACCAACACAATCCATTCTGTAGGCTGCTGCTGTCAAAATTGAATCACATAAATAAATTATTTTAACCCCTCTTTCCACGCCCAGGAAAGAATCACAGCTTAGTAAACAAGGAGATCTTGTTATCAATCACAGGATGACTATGAGCCAGTGGCTGGATTTACCCTGGAAAAAAGACAGATTTGATGCTTGATTTAACTGGAAAGGTGTTTCCAGCTCAAAGAGAGAAAGATTAGACAACATCCTGAGAACATCTGGCCTACTGAGTAGAATTTGGCCCATTCATATTCAAAGAATAATAAAAAAAAAGAAGCAGAGAAGAGCAACAAGAAATTCAGGAAGAAAGAAAGAATTCTGTTTTGGAAGATGAAACTGAAAATTCTTCTTTTCATTACCTGGGAACTCAGGTGAAATATTTCTTGCTCTGTATGTCTGGGAAATGACCAGAGAAAAGATGATAGACAGAATTACCAGTTAGGTGCACAAATAGGTGGCAAAGTGCATTTAGGAATTATCAATGCCTGACTCTCAGAGTAGCAGGTTGGCTCAGAGGGATTCTGGTCTGTTCTGGGCTAGAGGCTTGTCAGAATTATATCAAGGGTTTGGAGGAGTTTACCAAGAAATTCTCATTTAATATGCAAATTTCTCACATCAGAAGAGTGGCAAGCACTTTGTGGGAGAGGAAGAAACCCCAATTCTAATTCAATAAAGCTCTACACATTGTTAGGGATCATCAGTTGCTGAAGCATCATATAGGGAAATGCCTGGAATTGATCCTGCACGAAGGAACTAAACCATCATTGCTAATCAGAAGCTCAACACGAGATTAAAAGTCATTTAAAAAGTCCATGTGGGAAGGGAGCAGGAGTGTTATCTGTGAAATGAAGCAGTTCTCCCTTATCAGGAAGGCCTCAGCTGGCATACAGTTAATAGAATTCAGGAAGGATCCAGTCCAATCAAAAGGAGTCAGAAAGACACTATAGAGAATTTATTCTCCAATATCTGAGAAGAGAAAAAGATAAATATTTTTCCACCTTCATTCAAGGTGAAAAAAGAAGGAAGGACTTTAAGAAGCAGAGAAAAAAAGAGGTTTAGCAGAGATATTGAATAAGAGGACTAGGAGAAGGACAGTGGCACCTCAGAAGTGACAATGCCTGAGTGTGTTCATAGCTGTAATTAACCCTCTTTTCAACATCTCCATGTGGCTCTGGGGACAAACTCCCATCCAGTCAGCAGCAGGTTTTTCTGGGTTCTCTCAAGTCCTCGTTGTGAGGCTGCTCTAGTAGATCAGTGGCTTTTGATCCCTTTCTGTCAGCCAGCCAATATTGATGTTTCCCAATTCTCCACACACCCATCCTCTGTGCCAGCCACCGTGGAGCCAAAGGCAGTTAACAGCAAGGATCAGAAGCAGCAAATTAGGAGCATTTTCCAGCTTCTTGCAATGAATGTTTTATTTCTTCAGCAGCTGTGGTTTCAACACGCTGGGCCATGTCCCCAGCTGGGAAAAAAAACAGTGGTGGAGTGTTGTCCTCAAAGGAACAACAGTGTTTCTATCAGCTGAAGACCAGGCAGAATTTGACAGGACACTTTAAAAAAGGAGTCTCAAATTCTAGTAAGTCTCCACGTTGAACACTAAACTTAGACAGTTTAACACCAGCTGTCATTTTGGTTGGAAAAGACCTTGAAGATCATCAAGTTCAACCACTGCCCCAGCACTGCCAGGTCCCCACTGCCCCATGACCCTCAGCACCACATCTCCACAGCTTGGAAACCCCTCCAGGGATGGGGACTCCACCACTGCCCTGGGCAGCCTGGGTCAGGTCTTGACAACCCTTTCAGGGAAGAAATTGTTCCTCAGGTCCAACCTAAACCTCCCCTGGTGCAACTTGAGGTCATTTCCTCTTGTTCTATTCCTTGTCACTAGGGAGAAGAGACCAACCCCCACCTGGCTTCACCCTCCTCTCAGGGAGCTGTGGAGAGCCAGAAGGTCTCCCCTGAGCCTCTTTTCTTCAGACTAAACCACCCCTGTTCCTACAGCCAGTCTTTACAAGACATCCTACAGGTCCCATCCATGTTTTTTTCCCCAGGCAGATCTCAACAAATGCCATTACAGCTTTGCCAGCAAGGGTAGACCCAGTGATGCCTCTATGTGGTGGCTGATAAAACCATTTAGATCTTTCTCTTGTGTCTTCAGGATCCTGATGATTTTGCCACATGACTTATAATGACTTGCAAAAATCCAAGCCCTCAAGATGTTCATTTTGTGGCCAAGGGCATCCACTTTCCAATGGAAACAAGACCATGTTGATAACCATCTGTTCAGATACACTTTGCTACTGCTGGATCCACCTTGAAGTGCATTTACAAACCAGATTGCCAGGCCAATCACTGCCCAGACATTTTTCTCCTAAATATGAGCTGTTTATCAGGGTGAATTATGCTTTGTCTGAAGGACAAGGCATCTTAGAGTAGCAGTTCACAGTAGTAGAACTCCCAGTGTTTGAAATCCTTGATAGTAGCTTAGGGAAGCACTTGGGTGGCTAAAATCTGAATATTTTTTGGTTAAATGATGAAGTCTTTCAGAATGAACTCATCAAAACATCCCTGAAAGGTTAATAGCAGCATAACCAGGCTATTGAAATATATTGATCTGCTTAGGTGGTATGTAAATGAATTGTGTTTGACTGACATATATCACAAAAAAAAAGGAGATAAATAGGAAATGGGAGGCCCTGGCACAGGAGGTGCTTTTAGCTGCAGTCAGGGAGAGATTATTCCTTCACCTTAAACCAGACTAAATTCTAGTTTATTCATAACAGATATTCATACAACTTGTCCTTAAAAATTCTCAGTGAAGGAGGGTCCTTGTCAGGTAAACTAGTCCTGAGATTTGTGATCAGATGATTTTAATGACTAGTGAACACCAAATCCACTGGCTACCACTTCATTATGACCAAAAATTTCCAAGCATTTGTATTTTCAGCTTGGACAGAAAGCTGGAGAAAAATTAAGTGCCTCACTTGGACTTTATACTGCTTTATTCTCTGTTTATTCTGTGACACTTCCCCTTCCCACATCCACAAGCCATAAACCTTCTTTTAAGGGAGTTATCTGCCATGGGGATGAAAAACAGAGGGGGGGGCACAGTTTTTAAGTCGTCCATTTAGACATTGGAAAATGATCTTTCTTGCCACTCCCTGCTGTTGCCATGGTTGCCAAACACAATGGGATTATTAATATTCAATTTAACACTTTTAATGAGTACCTGCTGTTCTCTACTGGTCAGTATTTTCTGGGTTTGTTTTTCAAAACGAGTGAACCACAGACTGCAATCAGCATTAATAACTGCAAACAAATAAATATTAAATAAATTATAGCTACTACTAACTGTTTAGAAATAACTGCCCACCTTTAACCTTTTATTTTGTTTAATTTGATATCCATTAATGCTAGATAAGACTCAAACCAGCCCCCCAACCCACAGTTCTCAGTGTACGTGCTCATAAGGGAGACTAACCAATAAATGGGGAAAAAAACAGCAATTGAAAAAAACAAATTAAAACCAAAGCAGATGGATTCATTGTTGCATAACCACGAAGCAGGACAGAGCTCTCTGAGCACGGAGGAAAACATTTTCTCCCTGTGGAAACAACTCAAAGTGGAGAGGGATGGAATAAGGGTATGAGAGGATTTAAGATCCTTTGATTTACCAAGTGCTTCCTTCACCACAGCACTGCCCACTTAAATCAGGAAACGTTTATGAAAAGGACCTTGGACCACCCTTCTCAAAAACAATCATTTCTTAGCCTGATGGGAAGTATCATAAAGATAAAACTGGATGTTTCCCTAATAAATTACTTTCCCATTGGAAATGGCTGATTCAATGGCTGCGCTGAATGAAGAGATTTATTGCATTGATAATTTTGCCCAAGAACCAGTCGAAATGCTTCATTTAAACCATATCATTGCACCTAATACAATGAAAACTTTTTTTTCCCTGTGCTAGAAAATTCAGAATTCTTTTGGGATCACTCCACTCCTCACAATGGAACTTTGTTTTCACACTTTCCAGTCTTATAGTAGTTATGCAGAATCATTTTGGCTGGTTCTGATCTTTGTAATAGCTTCAATTTTTAAGGCCTCCTTTAAAAGACACTTTTGCCATGTTTATATAATGCAGTTTTGTTACAAGCATTGCCACAAGCAGTTACAATTCCCCATCACCCTCAAGGCTTCCACACAGCATCACACATTCTGTGTCATTAAGCAGAGCAAGCACCAGTGAAAGCTGCTAACTCTTGGAGAAGGAAGGTGCTTATCCAGAAAAAATAACATATTTCTTACTAATTTCCTTCATTTTTTATTATTTAAACTCCCTCTCCAGGATCCTTCCTTTTTTACTTGTCTCTTCTTTGGTTATTAACTCTTGAACCTACTGACAACACTCAAGAAAACTTGACTAAGAAGAATAACTCAATCTGAATTCTTCCATTCTTCCTGAAAACAAACAGTTAGATGGAAAAGGGCCTATTTTTAGTGCTGCAATCAAGGAAATTATTGGAGAGTGAGAGTGCACCTCATCAGGCAGCAGAGAATCCTCAGGGCACCTTTAGATATATTTTAACCACAGGAAAAACCTCAGTCTGAGCTTCTGCCTGAGTTGATGCGTATCATCTTTGGTTATTAACTCTTGAACCTACTGACAACGTTCAAGAAAATTGGACTAAGAAGAATAACTCAATCCTTCTGAATTCTTCCATTCTTCCTGAAAACAAACAGTTAGATGGAAAAGGGCCTATTTTTAGTGCTGCAATCAAGGAAATTATTGGAGAGTGAGAGTGCACCTCATCAGGCAGCAGAGAATCCTCAGGGCACCTTTAGATATATTTTAACCACAGGAAAAACCTCAGTCTGAGCTTCTGCCTGAGTTGATGCCTGAAATCAATGAGCCTTGGGACGCTGAGCTGGATTTATATTCATCAGTTTGAGAACTGTCAGGAGTTAGACACCTGGATTATTTATGTGTTTGGTGGTTTTTTAAGTCCTTTTGAGAAAGCCAAATGTGTTCTTCCCCTTCATTACTTCTCAGGGGTAGAATAGTTCCTAGAAGATAAACTACAGCATGGATTATAACTATGGAAGCCAGTTGTATCCTAGCTACACCCTGGACAGCATATTTCCAGCACAATTTCTTCAAAAGGATAAAAACCCAAATATTAATAGTAATTTATTAAGTTCTTGGATGATAATTCTTGACACAGCATGGAATTCAGCTTAGCCTCTTGCCTGAACTGTTCCACAGAGCTGACCAAAGTAAAGCTCTTGGTTTGAGAGCTTGTCTTGCCAGCAAGAATTTGGGATTTCTCCAAAGTCACTGTTTCTAGAAGGACCAGGATAAAAATGACTATTCTTACAGAATCAAGCACAAAGTTAATTTTTTTGTAAATCTTTACAGTTGCTTTATACCAAGATGAAGCTGTGCACTGACCAGAACATCCTGGTTTCAGCGTGCACCCCCACTTGTCTTGATTGCATGAAATATGCAAATGTATGCTGATTATGTTTCAGTGTGGAAAAGAATACAACTCTTATGAGGAATAAAAAAAAAAAGCAGTCTAGGCTTTTTTAAAAAGACATCATCTAGTTTTCACACAGTCTATTGTCACTACAAGCTGATAGACCTGATGGCTACAGCCCTGGAAACATTTTGCCACTCTACCTCAACATAATTTCTGAATTACTGAGAAATTCATCTTGAGTAATTTTTTGAATACTGATAAACCTGATAAACCAATTCCCTCCTTGACAAGATGGATCCATTTCTCCTTATTAAAGCTATAACCCAACACAAGTATTGGGTGATGAGGAAAGCTTGTATGACTCAGATGATTCATGTGTGGCTCTAAATCCATCAGGGGCTGCAGGGTAGGGTCATAAATTCAGCCTCTGTAGAGCAGTGTAATCAGGACCTCAAGGGAAGTGAGGAGTTCATGGCATAGCTCAAGCTTCAATTCTTGAAACTTTTTTTCCTGGAAGAGTTGTTCCTCCTCTTACCACAAAAAAATGAGGTCCTCTGAAGAGCACACACCTAGGTTTGCCCATGTGCACGTGAAAGCTCTAGTGAAAATAGCTCTGCCTGCTTCTTCATGAGCATTAGGGACTAATTTCTATAGTTGAGCAGCTAAACACCAAATACAAACAGTTAAGCCAAGAGTTTCTCCACTCTGATGGAGGATTTCAGTTAGATCTCAAAGTCACAGGAGAATCTGCTTCTTTAGCATGTTCAGATCTCACACGGATGTTATGGCCAACCTTTTATTTCCAGCTTAGCCCAAACCCACAGAAATCAAATGTGATGTGGTTTACAAACTATTCAGTGTGTCTGTAATCTTAATTTCTATTGCTTCTCCTACCACTGAAGGAATAAGACATCCCAGTTAATTTCTGTGCTACAAAGGAAGGTATAGGGGATGTTGAGGCTTGAAGGAGCACAGTGAGAGTTGACAAACATGCTAAAAAATAATGAATCTAGCTTGAAAGCTTGAAGAAACAGTTGAAAAGAGGTAAAACAAGATACCAGTGCAATGCTGTATCTCCAGAGAAATGATTACATATAAGAGGGAAAAAAAAATGGATAGAAAATAATCTGCAGCATATGTTTAGTGCCATTATTTCTACTAGGAATAAAAGATATTGCCCCCAATTTATGTTGCCTATCTAAAGGGCCAGGGAGCACCAACCACATTCAGCCATGATCTGCCAGTCACATGGTTTCATTTCTCCAAATTATAACTTAATAGAATAATAGCAGAACCATCTTGGTTGGAAGAGACCTTTAAGTTCATCAAGTCCAACCATCACCCCAGCACTGCTGGGTCACCAGTAACCCACATCCCTCAGCACCACATCTCACCAGCTTGGAAACCCCTCCAGGGATGGATTTTAAGCAGGTATAAACCATCACAGCTTTGCTAAAGGCAGCATAAGCTTTTCAAGAAAGCCTGACATGCCCAATTAGATAAATTGATGTCGTGGTAGGGAAGTCAATGAGTTATGATGAATTTTTGTTTCATCCGAGTTCCCTTCTCTTACTCCTCCAACAGGGCAGAGCCTCAGGGTTGTGCTGGGATGGACATGAATTTGGAATCAACAGAGGGTGTAAAAACTCAGGTTAGCAGTTATCAGAAGTTCCTCATTAAAAGTCCTTCACTTCTACCCAGTTTAATTATCAGTATATTAAAAACTTCTGGAAAACTAAACCAAAACTCCCACAGGATGTTCCTGCAGTGAAATAAGATAAAATGAGAGAATCCAAACAACACTTCAGTTAATCAAAACGTGACAATCCCTCGATATTATTTCAAGCAAAGCCACCATGTGAAACCAACTTTTGGGTTCCTTTTAGATTCTGAAATGAAAGGAAATCCAGTCCTTAGGGGAAGCTAGAAATTAAGGACCATTTATTCCATCCCTAGGCTACTAGGGCTAATGTCTAGCAGTCAATATTGCTAGAATACAAGAAAAAATAGCTGATCTTGACCAAATCTTTACGTTGAGCAGGAAATAATGTTGTCACACAGGCACTTGGCAGCAGTTTTCAACCAGCGAATCCACGCAATATGCCTGACAAAAATATTGTCAGGTTTTTCTTGCAGCTATTTTTCCCCCTGCTGTGATTTCTCACACATGGTATTTTGGAGGAAACAGGAGGAAGGTTTTTAATCCCTTCTGCTTGCTGCTGCAGCTCGGCAGCCCAGAACTTCTCTGGGATTACGTTGGTGAGCCAGCATGTGCCAAACACCCTCAAAATAGAGCTTTTTCTCTGGCATATTTTACACCCAGTTTTTCCAAATTGCAAATGAAGAGGAATTGCAACTCACAGAAGGAAGAATTAACTATAGGATGAAGCAAATTCTCTCCTCTACTGAATTTGGAGACCACAGGCTTCATTAATGTTGTGTTGACAAGAACCTGCTGAAAACTCCACTGATGGCTCTTGCCTGCAGAAAATAGAAGCACAACCAGTTCTACTTGCCACAACAAAAATCCTCTGTGATAGGAGCACTTATCTTATAGGAACCCTCCTCCAAACCTCCAAAAAATCACTAATTCTTTGTATACAGGTTCTCCGTGTTAAATCTGTTCTTTTATGAGCACTAGAACCTCCTGTTGAAGGTTGTAGGAACAGGTTTCTTTTGAATTGTCCCACTGTTGTTACAAGCATCTAAGTAGCTTTTCATAATTACTATTTAATATACATAATTTTAGACAATGCAAGGTAGTATTTTAAGTTCCCATTTTAAAGGAAAGGTCTGAGAAGGGAAAAATAAAGTCCTGATTTGACAAGAATACAAGACACAGTGAGATACTAAATATCTAGATTTTTTTCTAAAAGGCCAAAAAAATTACAACATATTTTACTACTCTAACTAAAACCTACAAAACTGAACATATCTTGGCTGCTTATTGGTTTCATCTTGCTGTGTTTAATAGATAAATGTCCTCTATCAAGTTTTAAAGCTCTCTTCCTCTTAAAAATATACCATTCTTAAATGCCTTGCTGGCCAAAATTGGGAAGAACCTTGTCTTTAGTACAGAGTAAAATCAGGACTGCTCATCACAGGCTCAAGGTTTTTAGACTTTGCATTTGAGTGAATATTGAGCAAGTGTTTTTATTATGTCAGCATATTTGTGTAGCTGTTTTCATAGTTGTCTTAAATGGGATTTTTCTTTTCCTCAGACTAGGACATAATTTATGAGATCAGATCCTGACAGGATCCTGCCAGCTGCCTGGAAGATGGAAGAGGATACATCAGGAGATTCCAATTAGAGGTCTGACAGGCTGCAATAAGGCTCCCTAGGGAGATTTATCCCAAAGGAACAGCAAGGATGGAGTATTCTGCAGTATTACCACGGTGATTTTTAGCTAATCAAGCACTGCAACTCATTTGCTTACCCTGTTGATTTTGACTCAGATACTATTTCACCACTAATTGTTATAAATTCTGCTGGTTCAGTTAAATAACTCGAACGACTTATTTTTAGTGACATTTTTTCTTGCTTTAAGGTTTATAACCTGGAATTTACAAATGGAAGGTGACGTTTGCTCACTTTTGAAGGCAACATGCATCCACATCTTCTGCCTGGGAGTACCCAGGACAGATAGCAGGAGGTGGGTCTGAAAGCCTGAGCTCTGCTAACGAGTTTGTTTCTCACTCCACCCTCAAAAAAAAACATCTAACACACTAATCACACTGGTTTTTTTTTTCAGCCACAGCTATTTTTCCACACTCCTGCCTCTAGCTTTGATTTGAGTGTTCCTGAAGGCAAAGAGGCAGGAAAAAAAAACAAAACAAAGAACTTTTTCTCCAGCCCATCCATGTTACTATGAGAAGCAGCATTATTTCTGAAGGGGGGGGAAAAAAAAGCCCCCCCAAAACAAATCCCCATTATTTTTATTCTACTATAAATGTCCCAGGACTGATCAATGATAGCACAAAATAAATTCCATGCAGACAAAAAAAGGTCATAACTCCCCTGAGGTGATTTCAGCTGACTTTTGGGTACAGCTCTGGCAGTAATATTGGTGTGGATATGCACATATATATATAATATTTTAACTTTGGTGTTCTAGTTCCAGCCTCTCCCTCAACCCCACAGGTTAAAAATCATATTTTCAAGGACTACCACAAATATTTGGGCTACACCACTGCCACATAGTGCTCCCTGGTAGACTTATCCTCTTGGGGGGAGGGTGTGAGGGAGAATTCAAACCTCTGAACAATAAACCTGCAACTCTGGAGCTCTGTTTTTTGCTCCATATGCTTTGCTGGAGGGGATGGTGGGCAGAGATCAGGATGCTTCATGGGAATTCTGGGCTTCATAGCCATGCAGCACTTGGACACACCCAAGCAATTCCACTGCACAAAATGTCTCTGCTTGCTCTCTGAAAAAAATTTGGGGGTGTTGGTGCAGTATTTTTGGATTAAATATGTAGCCACAGCTTGGCTCTCACCCTTATGCATCCTTGACCAGGATCTGGAGAGGAATCTGAGTGGATCTCAGATGGAAACATTCTCTATAGCTATAAGAAAATGCCCCCAAAATTGGATTTAACCTCGTGCTGTTAGCACAAGCATCTCAGGAAGCACATAAAAAAGGACATGAGCTGCTCTTCAGACCCCAAAACATCATCTGCTAGGGGGTGCCTGTGTGATACCAAGGTGTGGTGATCAATCCCTGCCTCAGTTGTGAGGATGGCAGCAGTGCAAGCAATGCTTTGGGAACTTACTTTCAAATCTGTACTAATTGACACTCTCAGGGTAACCTAATTAAGGCTCTTTTTATAGCAAAAGCATCACGATTTTCATGCAAGCCTTAAGATCATGGGAAAACACAGGAAGCAACACTAAAATATGGACTAATTAGCAACTTAATGAGACAGCCAAGCTGCTATTAGGGTAATTCCAGATGGAATAATAGTGACAGAGAGATGGCTGGTGACCATGGAAGTTCTTTAGGCCATAACATGATTCACTCATGTTCATTACCCAAGCAGTTAGGATTTGGCTCTTCACATGTAATTAGGGATGGGCTGGGTCTTTATTAGCAATAGCTAATAGCATTTCTGGAAGTTGGAGATCCTACTGGTGCAACCACAGCAGCAAAACCTGTATGTAACCCCTCAAGAATTGGGTGGGTTCATCTTTTGCCAGCAGAAAACATCCAAAGACTTCCTCCTCTTGACTGAGTCACCTCCCTCACCTTCTGCAAAGCCTCTGCTCCTCATTTCTCACCACACACCAAGGCAAAGGATGCTCACAGCCTTTTCTCTATCCTCCCAGAGCCTTTTTTTAGGGGCTTTCAACTTCCTCTAAATCCCTGTGACAGCCACTCAGATGAAATCACAGCACCAGGCAGCAAATCATCCTACAGCAAGGATGTAGGATCCTCTCAGGCTGGTCAGAAGAATAAAACACAGGCTTGACAACACTAGGTAGTGTTTGGTATTCTAGCAGCACTAGATTTGAATGAGGAATCATCCAAATCCAGTGCTGGATTATAGGAGAAGACAGTGTGGGTTTCCTGCAGCATTTATGGGCTGTGTGACTGCCAGTTCCTATATAACTGGGGAGGAGTGAAGGAACCTCTAATGAAATATTTGTGGCTGTGACAAAGCAGGACAAACCATGGACTATCAGCCAGGGAAGAGTGCTGCCCCTACCAACAGCTATTTTACTACCAAATGAGACAGCAATTATAAACCAGATGTTATGGAAACCTTGGAGGGTGAAAACCCAGACCTGAGGATAAGCATCAAATCTGTTCCCTGGAAAAAGAGAAGAAGGTCAGTTACTACCAAGAGGAAGCACAGCCTAATTTAGTTTGGGAGGAGGTGGAAGTTGTACAGAAATGTGCTGAGGACCAACAGAGACTTGGAGGATGTGTGGCATACTAAAATACAGTTATTCATTGGAAATAAACAGTAGCCTCTTCCTTCATTGGGACATGGCAGGAAAAAAAGATGTGAAATGTTGTAACAGAAGAGAGGAAAACAGATCTTAACTCAAACACACACTGAACTAACTAATACTCTACTAGGGTGCCTAGAAAATACAATGAAGTAGCAAAAATCACTGTAATCCATTTATTTTAAGAATGAGAATCCACAGATCCTAAACAAAATCCCATTTATCCCAAACAGCACGACTTAAACACACAACCTGAAAGCAAATATCATATTCTGGTATTTTAATCTGTTTCACACTATCAGAAAGGGAGTGGGTTGGCTTCTCCACATTATTTGGGTTGGATGTCCACACAGAAGACCACTGTAATAAACTATGAATTTGTTTGAAGTGTGCAGAAAAACCCTTCGTTGATCTTCTCTGAGGAAAGAAACATCGACTCACAGTAAATGTTTTCAAAATAAGGATTAAGGACACTATCAGAAAGGGAGTGGGTTGGCTTCTCCACATTATTTGGGTTGGATGTCCACACAGAAGACCATAGAAATGTGAAAAAGAACAAAAGAGCTCTGCAGAAGGGCTACTTTGAAGAGTAAGACTTCAAATATACAGGTTTGGCATGGTGGCAGCTTTACCATCATGTTGGAAGACAAGTTATTCTGCTTTAAAGAATGAAGAAAACATACCAGAAGTGAGCTTTTGGGGGAAACCAGCTAAGAAAATAATAGATTAAGACAGAACAGCCCAAATTTGACAATTCCTTCCTACCTCTGCCAGCAACAGGGAAGAAAGTTGGAGAACTTCACTCGTGGATCATCAAAGTCCTTGTTTTTCTGGCTAGCTAAGATGTTCTTCCTCCCTACAACCTAGAAATAGGAAGAGGTGACCTCAAAATATCCTAGAAGTACATACTCTGCCTCTTGATATCACTTGTGAGCATTTCATGTGCCAGAGGATGTCTTGTGAGCAAGACAAAGCCAGTTCCTTGACAAAACTTACCACTTAGACACAGTTCTACCTCAAGAACATTCACTACATAAATATACAACAGAGGTGAGGAAATGAGTGAAAGGACCTCCCAAAAATCTGATGGGGATGCAAACTACACCCCAAATCAAGATTTCTTCAAACCCAGCAATGTTTTTCCTGGACTTTCCTTTCCCTCTAGCTGTTCTTGGTGCATTTTTAGTTAAATTCATTTGGAATGGATTTGAACTACATTGCAGAAGGTAATTATTTGGGCTCAGGATAAACAAAGAGTGGTTTAATTATGTTATGACAGTGTTTTAGAAAAAGCCTTCAGAGTGCCCAATTCCATAGAAAAATACCCCATTTCTCCCTGCCACAAATGGAAGGAGAAAGCTTCGAGTCGTGTGTGGAGCCTGGTCTTTAATTTACTGACACTGAAGTTGATAGGACACGAAAAGATTGCTGCTTATTAGACTAGATGAGAAGTGAACCACTCTTGTTGCATTTGTCAAATGATTGGATTATTTTAGGCAGGATGAGTTGCTCCAAAGAAAGACAACATTTCCTCACCTCCCAGATGAGCCAACCAAAAAGAGCAAAAAAAGAGCAACCAAATAGATTTCACAATGGAGAACAGCGTTGAGAAAAGGAGAATAAAACTCTGCTAGACAACGTTGTCCTCCTCATTTATTCTGGTTGGGGTTTTCTCCCAGAACAGCCTTCCAACTCTTAGCATAAAATAAATTTACTTCTTTTTTTTTTAATTATTATTATTCTTTAAACACCTTTTGAGTGAAAAGAACAATAAAAAGGCATTCCAGGAGCTGCCAACCAATGGAGTCAGTATTTCAAGAGATGTGGCTTTGCAGATGTTCAGTAGCAGCTGAGTGCTGACGTTTCCCCCTCTATAAAAGCATTAACAGGGATTTTCTCCAGCCCCCAGCTGCCCGTTTCTGTGCCATTTGCAGGAATTTTAATTGTTTTTTAAGACATTTTTGTTCGTTTTTGCTTTTTCTCTGCCCTCCTGCCACATGCCACTAGAACTGACCAGGGGTTCAGAAGTCAATTTGCCAGACACACACACAGACACATGGAACATGACTCCAAAAGTCTCATTTCCTTAGGAAACCAAACAAAACCAGCTACATTTAGAGACTTGAAAATGAATACAGGACCTCAGGAAAGAGACTAGAAGCAAACCTGCAAGAGTAATTGATGTTTTGCCTGCTGGTTGAAATGGAGACATAACTCTGAGCCTTAAAACAACCTTTTTTTCACCTCAAAACAAGCAGCTGCCAGCTCTGAGAGCTGCTCACCCCAGTGACATAAGCCAAGGATTGCTGGTTATTGATTCCATGAATCACAAAGCCAGATTGGGAATAAAACATCAGCCTGATGTGCTGACAGCTGCTATCGTGGTGACATCAGAACTGGCTCAAGGACAACACACAACTATTGCCAGGGCTTAAACTGAGCTGCAAAAGAGGTTTCGTGCTAGGAAATAGCTCCATCTCCTGTTCTGCACACAGAAGTTCTCAAAATCCTCATTAAAAAAATAAAAGAAAATAAAGAAACTCACTCTACAGCTGCTGGTTTAGAGGCTCTACAAAGAGAAAACAAAATTCAAGCTTATAGCTGTAAAATTAAATCTATTTACGTACAAATTTTCATTCCCCTTTTATCCTGCTGGGGTGGAGCACTGGGAAAAACAAATTCTAGTAGGTGCTAAGAGAAAGATGTTCCTATTTGTCAAGCCACCACTGAAATGATGCTGTAGGACGTTCTCAGCTTTCCATAAATTTCTCTCATAGAGTTAGAACATAAATCTGACCTAGCCCTGTGCTGCAGGGCTCTGTGAACCATTTTTGTGAAGCCTTTTTGTGTGTTTTAAAGCTTTTATTGCATAATATACCCAATCTTGGGTGCTTCTGCAGCATCCCCAGTGACACAGTTGTCCTGCTCAATGCTTAGATGAAGTCAGGAGGAGTTTTACCATGGATTTTATGAGAAATTCTTCTCTTGCAGCCAAACAAAAAGAGTTAAACTAGGATGCACTTTACATCTTCCCCCCCAAAAAAGTCATATTCTCATTTCACCTCCTGAACTGGCCTCCCTCCAGTTCACACCCACCCACAGAGGAGCAGGAACCTTGGCAGATATTTGATTTACAGGATGACAATGAAGGTTTTCTAACCATTAAGTAGCTACTTATGCACCAACTGCCTTTATCCCTGCCATTTACAGATGCCTTTCTATCAGTATTTAACCCACACCCATCACCTAGCATTCCAACAGAAGGCATCTGACTCTAACCATTGAGTAGCTACTTATGCACCAACTACCTTTATCCCTGCCATTTACAGCCTCCCTAGATGCCTTTCTATCAGTATTTAACCCACACCCATCACCTAGCATTCCAACAGAAGGCATCTGACTCAGGAATGGGAGAAGTTTGAGTGCTACAGATGCTGGTAAGAAAGAAAAAAAACCACCCTAAAGGCTTCATTTATTTGTCCATAAATTGCAGTGGAGCTAGAGGCATTCTACACCCCTCCATCAGCCTGTTGGCAAAGGCAAGATAATCACACTGAGCATCTTCAAGCTTTCAAGAGGAAGATCCAACCATCCAACCCACGAAACCTTGTCTTGAAGTGCCACACCCACACCTTTTTGGAACCCCTCCAGAGATGGGGACTCCACCACCTCCTTGGGCAGCCAACACCTCCCCACTCTGTCAGGAAAGAAATTCTTCCTATTTATGTGAAATCGATACATTTCTTCCCATAAATTTCACATCAGAGGAGCTGCATGATAAAAATCCAGCTCCTGGATTCTGATTATTACCTATCTTGGGAAGGCAAGAACACTATCATCTACTTTTAAATGCCCAGCAGACAGCAGGAGGCTGGTGGAGGGAGCATTTGGCAACCAGATGCCCTCTGAAAAATGGCTGAAAACCCAGCAGTTTTGACCACTGGGCTGTAAAACTGCAACATTTTTCACTCAGCAAGAAAATTAAAGGATAGAACAGCAATTAAGGAGCAATTCATTATCTGTTCTTATAAGCCTGTGATGAGGGACCTTGACCTGCATTGCCCACCTTCTCCTGGGCCATTTCAGATGTCACAGGAGGAGTAGGGTGGCTTTGCAATGAGAACCAGTCTCAAGCCACTGCCCGAGGTCTCTGGGAGCAAATGGGTTTCAAAGTTTGGCTTTGCAGTGGAGTAAAGGAGAAGGAAAATGTCTTTGCAGTTCCTCACATCTTCCACTAAGAAAAAAAACCCAGAGGTGTATGAAAACTCCTCTGAAGCAAAAACCATTCCAGCACATCAAGCAAAGGGATATCTAAAATTACTGCTGTTTACAATAGCACTCTGAGCTCCATTTCCTAGTTCACATGAGATTTTGGGTAAAGCACTTTGTGGCTTGGCTTTAACCTTCTGCTGCTATCATTGGCACTTTCTTTCTCTGCCCAAAAAACTGGCCAAGCAGCATGGAGACCTGACCTCCAGGACCTACTGCTGCCTCAGAGCACACACAGCACCAAACAGCCAGCCCATGGAGCTCCATCAGGGTGACAATGTTCTGTCCATGGAGCTCCATCAGAGTGACAATGTTCTGTCCATGGAGCTCCATCAGGGTGACAACGTTCTGCCCATGGAGCTCCATCAGAGTGACAACATTCTCCTTAGACCAGCCCTGTGACAAGCTGATTTCTTTCTCTGCCCAAAAAACTGGCCACCTTGTCTATTATTCACACCTCTGCCTGGGTAAAAGCTAGATCACTTGATTCCACCTAGTGAAGCCTACAAGAAAGATCTAAAGGTTATTCTTCTGCAGGGGAGATTTTGAAAGAGCTGCTGCCTTGCCTATTATTCACACCTCTTCCTGGGTAAAAGCTAGATCCCTTGATTCCACCCAGTGAAGCCTACAAGATCTAAAGGTTATTCTTTTGCAGGGGAGATTTTGAAAGAGCTGCTGTGAAGATGAGGTGTATGCAACAGTGAGAGAGTGGATCACTTTGACTGACAGCTCAGAACACACATGGGTACAGCACCATAAGTCTGGTGAGGATGTTCTCACCTCCAGCAACAACAGCTCTGCAGCTTCAGGGGGTTTTTTTTGACTATAAAAAGATAAATCTTAGCAGGAGAGTTGGTTAAGCAGTTCAAATAGCTAAACTCTCCAGTGTACAAGGCTATCATTTTAGATAATGAGACATTTCTCCATTTTCCAAAAGGTTAAAGACAGACTCTATAAATCCTGTGTCTAGCAGCCCAGGGAGGCTTCTAATAGCCCCAGCAGCCATCGTTTCATTGTCTGGGTTGCATCAGGATCAGTTAATGCTGATGAAGTGCCAGGCTTTGTGTTCAGAATAAAAGCAGGAGCTTCAGGACTTGAAGCCTACAAAAGAGCTCCCTGCAAACAAGCTGCTAGGAGGGGAGAATTAAAAACAAATGAACTGCCACCAACTGCCATGCAACCAGTAAACTCCTACAGAACATTTGCTGAGAGAAGAGTATAGAGAGTTGTGATTGTGATGGAACCCCACCAGCACGTGCTCCTGCTGCAGAGAAAGTGCTCAAAGATCTCCATGCCTGATTTTCTGCCTCCTCTTTTGGGGAGGAGAGCAGAGATGAGCAGCCTTGCCCTGATGACCGCTCGAGGAGAACTTGGAGATGAACCCAACCATCTCCTGGGTGCAGCCAAGGAAAGGCAAGAATTAAAACAGAAAAGGGTGGGAGAAAAAACAAAAAGGCAAAAAAAAAAGGCCAGAGGAAGACTAGTAGCTGTGCTGGAGATTATTTCTTCTGCTTCCCAACAATAGATGGCGTCAAGCCACCGTTCTGTGCCCAGCTCAAGCCCTGTGGGACACTGGAAGGTCTCAGCTCTCTCCTCAGCAAGTTGCACAGATTTTCTAGGGAGGAACATGTTTGACTTGTACTACTTGACCCCTCAAATAGGGGTCCCATTTGAGAGAAGAGTGTTTATCTTCATGATGTAAAGGATCTCGTGGCTGTGGAGGTGATGGGCTTGGTCCAAGGTCACAATGCAAGCCCAGGACAATACCAGAAACAAAACCTGCATCTCCAGAGCCCGTGGCACTAATGCCATCATGCCACATCCACAAGGACTCCATCCAAGAGGTCACCTCTGAGCCCAAACAGGAGAATCAAACATTTCCTGCTCAAAACAGTTCATATTTCAAAGAATTTATAACACTCAAGTCTTCACGTGGCCATTTCTGACCCAAAGAGGCTGAATCTGGGTGGCAGAAAGAAAACCATGATCCCATCTTGCATAAAGAGATCAGTAGCTGCTACATACATCATTTACACCACTGATTCAGCCAATGCCCCAGATTTCCAGTTTTAATTATTAATGCAAATTAAAAACAAAAAAACAAACCAAAACATGCCTCTCTAGGACCAAGACCAGTCGCTGAATAAACAGATCATTTGGGAGAAGCTTTGCAGTGGTTAAAGTTGTTAGGTGCTATTTTTCTACTGACAGGAGTTGGGTTTGCAAGCAGCCAAAGCTTTGTTGCAATAACTGGTGTGGCTGTTTTCATTTTCTTTTTTTCAGTTTGCTACTTATGAATAAATAAAAGGCCCATTTATTTAAAAACACATTCAGCATCTCTCCCTCAGAAGCCCCATCAGGTGAGTACACAGCTCTAAAAACCCTTGTGTCCAAGGGTGGGTGACCAGAGTGCATCTCTTCCCTCCCTGCCCCATCTTCCCCCAGCCAAAGAGTGATCACATCAATAGCAAAGATCATTTATTCATGTTTTCTTCAGAGGATTAAAAGTTTTTAGCAAACTTTGAATGTCAAAATCCAGCATCTACACAGCAAATATGATTCCCTCCCAAGCCAAGCCTCCACTCTCAGATTTTGTTGAATCCAGGTTTCCAATAAAAGCCCCCAAGATGCTTTTGTAAGGAAAGAATTTTCTATGGCATTTTATTTTTCCTGAACAAGTGTTGGAAAAGAAACCTTCTGCTTGTGTCTGCCAGCTGCAGGATGCTCTCCCAGTACAGCCTGTTCCCCTTTGCAGCTGGACAGGCCAGTTGCACAGCATGGTGGCCATGCCCAAACCACTTCCCCTCCTGCTATTTCAAGCCATTAGAAGAAACCCATCATTATGGTTGTGCAGAGCCAGTGGTTGATGGGAGCACTGTGTACTTGGTAGATGGTGGGAAGGGAAAAGACAGGGGCAGGAGAGTACCAGCTGTCTTCCTGCAACCCACACAAGAGAATGTATTCTCAAGAACATCAACAACTTGATGATTAAGGTTCAGACATCCCCCTATAAAGAGGGGAGAAGTGTCAAGGGAAGATACTCCCAAGCTAGGAAAGAAGTTGTAGGTCCCATGAAAAGCCACCTCAGTAAAGACACTGGCTAGGACTAAAAGCTTAACTAAAGGAAGTGCTATTATTCTTATTACCACAATATCAAATTAATTTGTAGCCTTGGCACTCAGAATAACAAAACAGGACGCAGGATAAAATAAGTCCATGAGGAACAGGCCCATCCATGGCTTCTAAAATGCAGCTGGTGGCAATGAATGAAGGAAAAACCTCAGTGCACTCGTGGCAGGACATCTTCTGACAACAGAAGGACCACTAGGGTTGCCCTGCATAAAACACACAGTGGTTATCAGAAGCAGGAGGGCAGGTTGGGTGTGTCCACAGCCCTCAGGACCTCCAGCTCCATGGTATCACGTGTAAGAGCTGCTCCAGCTGAGGTCCTTGCGTTGGATCTTCTCCAACGCAACTTCTCCCCCAAACTTCTCACAACCACCATTCCTGCAGCACTTCTCCACTGAGGATCAACAACAGAGGAGGAGAGAGGGGCATCTAGTTCATCAGGGGCACTGCCAGTGTGTCTGTTAACTTCAGGACAGGGAGAGATGACCCAAAACCTTGACCCATCCTAATAAGAAGAAATGCCCATTCTTCTGACCCAACTGTGTGAAGGAGTTAGATCAAAGTCTCTTTTTTAAGACAAAAGATAAGTCCTACATCATTCCAGGACACAACACCAAACGTACCTTTGCAGCAGCCTGACATCTTTGCTCCCATGGGGGTTTTTCCTGTGGCTTTTCACTTATTTATTTTCAATTTGAGGCAGATTTTGTTTCTTAAGGTCAAAAGCCCTTGGTTTACCCAGCTATTTTTAGCAGTGTTGGACAGATTCATTGAATTATTCCATGAATTATTCAGAGCACCCAGAAACAGCCTGGGCATTCCCATGATATTTGAAGACAATGACAGCTCCTCACATTTTTTTTATTGCTGTGCAACTGCAAATCCAGGCTCCAGCAAGAGTCTCACAGGTTTGCCAAGGAAGGTCAGGAACGAGCCTGTCTGGTTTCCTCTGGACAACTGTCTGTGCTCAAGTGCTGGAAACACTGAAAAATCAGCAAGGCCTATTACAGAGAAGACAATATCCTCTTGCAGAGGTTTATTTATTTTATTATTTGTTATCACTCTTCTCTGAGAGAAGTTTTTAGATCTGTGGTTTTGGGGGGGCTTAAAAATAAGCCACACCTACCCCAGCTGACAAAAGGTCCTCAGAGCTGAGAAAAGAACAGCAGGGAGGAAATTGCTGCTGATTGTTCTGGAAATATCCTTCACCCAACTTACTAATTACACACTCCGTTGATCACCTATAATTATGATCTGAAAGGAAATTCTACACCCTGGCAATTGAGCTGGTGTTTCTTTTTTAAAGCCGACCATTTCCACTCTAATGAACCTCAGTATGAAGCAAGAAAACCTTGGAGGGTAAGGCTGGAGATGTGAAAATGAGTGCTTGCTGTCTCATTAACATTTTACTTGCTTGGCCAGGAGTCCTTTTGTTACAGGGAGCTAAGTGTTTTTATGGCCAGCTCTCCTGAATCTGTAATAATATCCGATATGAATGGAAGTGATTTCTGCTTTTAAGCTACTGAGCCTCTAAGTAATCTCACTACAGCTAATGTACCCACAGTCTAGGTGCAGCACTAGCTGAAATACAAGTAATTGCTGCCTTGCATAGCTCTAAACCTGACATTTGGCAGCTGTTAATATTTATAGCTGGATGGATCCAACCTGCCAGCTATGCTCTTCCCAAAAGCATGAGTCTGTCTGGAGCTAAAATCATCTTTCCAGGCAGGAAAAGGTTAATGCCAGGCTGAGATGCCCCAACACAGAACTTGGAGGACAGGAACCAGAGTTTCCCTGAATAGTTTGAGAGCAACATACCCATGGCACAGAGAGATTTCTGTTTTTTTCTTGAAGAAACCACCAGCACGAGTTTAACATAAAATTTAGGAAGAGTCTTAGAAAACAACAAGGAATAGGATGCAGTAAAACCCACACTTAAGACATTTCTGAGAAGTTAATATAGCTGGGGAGTTTTAACAATAAATACATTGCTCTGAAGACTCCCAAGTGTAGTGGGACCCTCCATGACTGCAACCAGCTGTCTCATGGCTCCAGAAAGAGGGTTTTTTTTTATATAAAACCAGGCCAAATATGAAAATGAGAAGGGAGCTACCTCTAAATGAATGAATTTGTGTGAGAAATGTGCTTCTCCAGAGCCCTACTCCAACATTCTCAGTGGGCGATTGGTTCTTAACAAGAATTGAGCAGATGAGGGTGAGGAGGGTTGAAGAGAAGATGAGGCTGCCAGTCCCCTTCCACGGGCAGGAATTTGTAGCAGAAATGGTCCAAACATGCTCCTCCCAACCACCTTCTCACTACAGTGACAAAGGCTGCAAAGCAGGGGGGTGAAAGAAGAGACCAGGAGCAAGGTGAACAGCAAGAGGACTAAGAGGCAAAAAAACCCACAGAAACAATTTGAGCCAGTAATTAATCCTTCTAAGCAGGACTGTTGGCTGTTCTCTCCATCCTTGCACAGAAACCATTTTGGTTTTTAAAAGCTCTCAGATGTTATTTGAATTCAAAGCCAAAAGCAACGTGGGCCACAGATCATCTGATTGAAGAATCAAGGCCATTAGCCTAAAGGGTGAAGCATCACTGCTCTTCAGCCACCTCAAGACTAAGGAGAGAACCCTCCTCCTCAGGAGAGTCTCCTCCTCTTCCCAGAAAGCTGCTCTCAGGAAAACATGCCTTCTGCTCAGGACTTTAATCCATCTCTACAGTGGGTTCCTTTGGGCCAACTCCTCAGAGATCCTGAGGTCACTGCTATTCACTACAAGAACCTCTTGAAAACTTTTATTGCTATTCCTTGGAGGTCTGATCTCCTCTTCAGCTGGGTTTATACTCTGTGGTCTCATGACTCTGCTTTTTGAGAGCATGAAGATTTGTGGAAAAAAACAGAAGACTCCCTGTCAACATAGATTCTTAACAGCTCAACTCCAACTTGTCTGATGGGTTTTGAGTTGAAGCAAATACTGCTAGGACACAAATATTGTCACTGTGAAAACTTGTTTTACCCAATAAATCATCATGCAAAGAACAGAGACTAGGTGCCAGCTTAAGTCCCTTTCATACCAACCCCACAAGCCAGGCACTTATTGAGTGACCTTGTGGTGCATTAGTTCCAACAACATCTGGGAAAACAAATGGTCTTACAGAGAGTAAAGAAAAGTCTGACTAGTAGCCTAGGATTGTTTCCAGCAGTGGCAAGAGGCTGGGAGAAAAAAGAAAGACACTGGAATGCTTCTGCCCCAGATTGGCTCCATCTCAGCCATCCACAGTAGGATTTTGTGGGCACGGGATGCTCAGAGGGCTTGGAAGGTTTGGGATGGAAAGCAAATTTAATTTCCACTCTTTGAAAACTGTGTGTCACAGCTTTGTTAATCATCAAATGTGCACTTTGCCTTGTTTTATAGAAAATGAATGAAAACTATTTTTCAAAATGTTGGTTTCAGACCTGGACAGAATCTTTGGCATCGTGGACAAAGTCGTGCTGAGCCAAAGCTAAAAGTGACCCAAACATCAGCTACTGAACAGAAACTCTTCTCTAAATGTTAGTGCACCTCTCTTTCAGCCTTTAACTGAGCTAAACAGCTTTTCTCTTCTCAAAATGATTTTTTTTAGAATCTATTCTGGTCTTCAAGAAGCTCTTCTAGACATAACTTCAGATTTCAGTCTTTGGCTCATCTTCCAGAAAACTCTCCCTCATTTCATCTGTTGTGGGTCAAACCACAAAAAAAAAGGTTGCAAAACTTGATGGTTCCCAAAGTGAAATCCATTAACTGAGAGTCGTGCCTTAATTTCCCTCCTGGCTCACATAAACAGACTGACTTCAGGCTTAATCTTCCTTCCTGTGCCCAATCCTGCAGCTCTGTTCCAAACCTCAAAATATATGGATTTACTGGGAAAAAGAGACACAGTATTGCCCCTGTAAAATACATAGCAACAAAATCCTCAGTGGACACAGGAACATTCTCCAGCTCTTTTTAGTGTAAAGATATTAAAAAAAACCTGTTTATGATGGAATTTTCAGGAGGATGGAAGAGGAGCTTGCATGTATTGCTCAGTGGCTTTTTCCTCCCTTCATAGCCACGTTTTTTTTTGCTAGAAACAAAGAAACTATGAAGGAATAGAGATCACTTCCTCTACAAGTGTGTGGAAGGACAGGTCTGGAGTTTTCCAGTTGAAAACCAAGTGGGAGCCAAGTGAGAAATTCATTAAGTGCCTTATGTCCTCTGAAGTATTGAAAATGAACTTTGGTCAGCTTTGCTTAGGCCACAAAAAAAGAGAGCAAACAAAATGTGATGATCCACCAGAGCAGCTGAGCCTACTTTTCAGCCAAGACAATCAACTTAATGAATAATTAGTGTAAGAATATTAGTAACATTAATGCTTAATGAGTTGAATCTTCTTTGCATCGTATCCTCCAGTTTCCCCAGCCTGCTAAATAAAAGTTTATTTATTGTGGTAAATTAAGGGACATTTCTGAAATGAGACACAATAAAGCTGCAAAGAAGGAAAAGCTAATCAAGATAATTAAAATGAAAAATGGTTGGAATAAATCCCTTTTACCTGCAGTTGCAGTAGAGTTGAACTAAGAGTTTCTAATTAAACGAGAAACTATGTGAAGTGCAGTCGGGCTGATTTGCATTTATGGAACTGGAAGAAAATATTACCTTATTAAAGTGAGTTTCAGAGGAAATGTCATAGCACAGAGGTTGGCCTGACTTGACTTTCTAGTAGATTATGCAGTCATTTATAAATGTGACTGCTTCACAGAGCCAGCTCCTCTGCGGCTCTAAATCAGCGTGGTCTCCCCCAAGTTAATGAAGCCACATCAATTTATACCAGGTAAGCATCTGCCCACTTACCCTTTCAATATATATATTACTACACAGAGCAAAATTCAGCTCCATCTGCCACTGGGTGCACCTGAGAGATGGTGTGAGGCTGGTTTTTTTCCTAGGTGATCAATTGGACTCAATTCTGCTGCTTGGAAAAGGGCTGCAGCCCATCGTCTGCCTCTGGTGATTTATTCCTGTAGTTAGACATAAAAAAATGAGCTAGGTGCTATTTGCTGCTCGTGTTTTTTGGTGAAGTCCAGCCCGTGGACACCACTGCTCTCAGCATTTGGTAAAATGATCCTAACTACCCCAAATCCATGACAGCCCCGAATCTGAGTTGACCTCCTGGGTTGACAGCTGGGAAGGAGGAGAGGGGGTTTGGTTGGCACTGCCTGGGGTGATGCTCAGTCCCCTTTGTGGTGGGGTCTCTGTGGCTTTCCTGCCTTCACTGAGGTTAACACAACAACGTGGTTGCAGCAAAAGGAAGAAAAGGTCTTTTCCACTGGCATCAAGCAGCCCATTATTGCTTTACAACCATGGAGGAGCTGTGGCTAATCCTGCGTGACCCTACAGCTTCTCTACTCACCCTTGAGACCTTAAATACCTTCACAAGTATATTGTGTTCCATTCTGATGGACTTATCTAAGACAATTCTTGGATTTTAAACTCCTGAGAGAGGAGGAAAGGATTCAAATTTTCCTCTCCCAGATGGAGTCAAGCAGAACTCCAGCGATGAGCCTCTGCTGCAACATCACAACTACATCTAGATTAGGAATAAAAGTAGCAGCTGCTGTTGGCAGAGCATTTCCTCAGTTTCTTTAAGGCATTAAGGTTTCCTTTCCATAAGGATTCAGTCTAGGGAAGAAGCAAATGCTACTGCAGCTATTTTATGCTTCTCTTTTGGACACAATTAACTGACCACCTCTATCATGTCCCTGCTAGGAAAGCCACAGCTGGTTTTGGGAGGCATTCTGTGGTCAAGGCTTCAGCTGTCAAAGCTGTGTTACATCAGAGCCAACAAGAACCTCCTGGCAGAGATAACAAGACAACCCACCAGAAGAGAAGCTTCAGAGAGGAGAGGCTCATTTCCAGCACTGCTTCATTCATTGCAGCTACAGGCCTAAATTAACCTTGCAAAACTGTCAGGAAAACTTATCAGGCCAAGCATAAAATCTGCTTTACAACTCTGTCATCACAGTGATGACAAAAAAATGGTAATGACCTTCAGTTCACCTGTCAAGCTGATTGCTCAGCCCCCAGAAAGAGCAAGGGTTTTGTGGAGCTGTTTGAGCTGACAAGCCCCAATCAGAGCCGTGTCACAGCACAACATCAGCCATGTAATCACACTAATTAAGGGGCTCCTCAGCCCAGGCTTCTCCTCAGCTTCGAGGGTGAGCAGACAACTAATGGGCCCAGAGCAACCTTGTTGTTAAACACAGATGGGTCACGAGGTCTAAGTGACCTTCTGGCCCTGTTTGATTTCAAGCACATTAAGCTGGCTTATTTTTATGGGTATTTTCAATGGTTTTGGTTGCATGTTAACTATGGTGCTTGGAAAAGCCAGCTGACAAAAACTAAACCTTAACAGTTTCAACCAAAGTTGATTCTTCTGTCAACCTAAGTTGATTTTCTATACTACACGCCCCAAGATCTCTTCTACATGCTTTGAGCAACCTCTGTTAGGATTAAAAATAACAATCAACATTACTCAAGTACAAATAACCTATAGCCACTATCACAGCAATGATTTACTGAAGTCAGGAAGGCAAAGAAACTCCTGAGGAAGGTCCCTTAACCACCCTCACCCACCCAAAAGAAGTAATTCAGATGCCACAAGTAGAATAAGATATTTCCTATTTGAATTCAAACTTCACTTTCATTTCTATTTTGCTTAGAAGACAGGAGAGAAAGAGCTTTTGGCACATAAGGCTGGAAAACTGAAAAGGGATAGGCAGGAGAATGATGTCCCTGGAAAAAGGAAATTCTGGGTGCTCCATGCACATTTGGAACCATTTCCTGAGAAACCAAAGCAGAGTCTGGCTAGGAGAAAACCAAAACCAGAGCACAATTATGTGCAGCAGTATCCTATGGATTTATGTAGTCCTAATATTAAGTAATTCACTGAAGATTTCCTTCATCTTGCATTTAGGATTAAACTTTGTAATAAGGTTTTTCCTTTCCAGTACAAAATTAGAAGTTCACTAGATCTGGTCTAGTGCTCAGTTCACTTGGAGCTTTCAGAGAATTTTACAGAACCCAGGAGCTCCCAGCTGTGAATACAACCCCCATCTGAACGTGATAATATTTTGGTAAAATGACTGTTTTTGGAGATTGCTGCAATATATTGTGACTATCACAGAGAATAAAGCACAAATTACAAAGGGACTAACGTATTCAAAGACAAACATCTGTGCACTGTAGTGTGTATTGCAGAAACATCAGCTCATTTCCTCAGGTCATTATAATCCTGCTGA
>NW_008612763.1:41167-102660 GCF_000691845.1 Merops nubicus
TCATTTCAATCCTACAATGATTTCAAAAAAATCCTGTAACATAACCAAGTGGCACCAGGACAAGGAAACAATTCTCCTCTTGGGCAAAGGAGGAAACCAAAAGTCTTCATCATCAGTTCATAAAGTCAATCAATAAAGTCTTCCAAAAGCAGCATGGAGTTCAGAAGGCAGCCAAGGGTGCTAGACATTGGGTTAGGTTTGGGTTGGCTTCTGAGATGTGACAGACAGATGGCAGCTAAAAGAACTGAGAGGAGTTTTGATTAACAAGTTAATTATTTCTTCAAGCTCCCCAGTGAGAAAGTGGGGATGTTGGCACAGCTGTTGTGAACTATTGCCATAGAATGTTAAGAATTGGTGTTTGCTTTTATAGAATCTCTTCCATGACTTGGTTTCCAGCTCTGTACCAGGAGTACAGTAGCTGGAATAAGAACTTGCATGTTCCCAAGAACTGCAGGACTTCAGGTGAAGCTGCTTGGTACCACCAGAGATAAAGCCTGGTAGAAGTGTGGGTGCACTACTCCTGCAAGTTCAGGGGAGTTTGAAAGCCAGAGGAAGGATGTGCATCTTCATAAGCTTCATCTGATGCTGCAAGTGCCAAGTTTTGAGGAAAAGCCCCTTGCAGAGCTCAGCTGGGAGGGAACAAGCAGCTAAGAGGCAGTTCACAATCCATAGCCTAGATCCCTGCCCTGCTACATAACACCAACCAGATTTGGTGTGGAAGGAAACCTACAGGTTCTACTGCAAACATCTGTCCTAAAAACCAAACCTGTGATCCTGGACTGATTCCACTTCATCCTTTTAAATTAAAACCATGTCAAGTTGAAGACCATTTACATCCACCTAAGGAAATCCCTTCTACAGATGCTGTGAGAACAGACCTCACCTAAAACTCCTGCAAACCCTACTTGACCTCTTAGCTTAGCCAATTCTGTTGGCTTCATCTCCCTTCCCAAATTATTCATTCTGAAGCCTAATACCTATTGAGGTGGTGTTATCAAGTGAAATTACAGGGGAAGGTAATTAGCCAGGCTCTTCAAGGCAGTGTTTTATTGCCTTTGCTCACAGTGTTTCATTCTATTTATGACTACCAGCACCACAAATCTTAGGGGACCACCCTAGTTTGGGAGTTGTCTGAGCACATTGATTTCTCACTAGCAATATTGCTCAAATGATGTAGTTCTGAAGGATACTAAACAACAAGAAAACAAATCAAGGCTGTTCTTACAGCAGCAGTTTAATTTATTTACTATCCTCCACAGTAAAAATAAGATTCTTTGTTTCAGGCCAGTGTGGTTGGAGATGTTAAGTGAATTAATATGCCTGTGGATTAATTTCATTTCTTCCTACCAAGGTACATGAAGAATAAAGGATTTTTGTTGTAAATACAGACCATGAACAGAATGTGGTTCACAGCATAAGAAGGGTCATACATGATAGAAGGTGCCAGACTGGTTTAAGTCCCATCTTACTGAAAAAGAAGCTTTTTATTTATCTCCTATTCCACAATAAACAGCAAGCAAAAATACAGGATATCTGAACTGAAATCAGCATCACACTTGACACAGAAGAATTTGGTTCATTTTCAGGTTTTTTTACAGATCTAGATGGTCCCCTAAGATTTTTCAACTGGATAATCCAAGGTGGGTGCCTAAAACACCCATCCCTGCACAGCAGTTCTAGTGTAGGTCTCCAAATGGATCTAGTGAGTGATTCTAAAAGCTGTTTGCAGAATGAGTGAATTTCATCTCTGAGTTGACAGAAATACCTTGGGGAAATCTGGACAGCATCTTAAATGTTTCATAATCTGTGTTTTTTATCCAAAAGAAAGAGTTCTAGGCAGTCACTCAAGGACTTGAAAAAGTACCATCAGATGAGCCCTATAAATCAAAGGAAATTTAAGATCTAAACCCATGGAGATAAAGCCAATCCAAGCTGTAAGGAGTGGCAGGAGACATTTCAAGCACCAATACATCGTGTCTCATTCTACTGAAGGATGATAACACATAATGGTGCAGAAATAACATCCTTCATTAGCATCAATCCACAGCAGTAGGTAATAAAATTATTCAAATCTGCAGTGTCAGTAATCTGTGCCAAGCTGAATGAAATGAGAGCAAACGTCTGAAGACAATGCTGCAGGAAAAACCTGAATGGAGAACATGTCACAGGATTTGAGCTGCATGTCAGGTACCTTGTTGTTGGTCTCCTCAACCAAGCAGCACTGTCATGGTGACCATGGTGGGACATGGGTTGTAGAGCCAACCTCATGCAAGACAGGCTGGGATCCCACAGTAGCTGCAGCTTAACCTCTCTCCATTTGAATTCCCCCCAGAGGGAAAGGTCACATTTGGGAGCCAGGCTCTTTTCAGTGGTGTCCAACAACAGGCAAGGGGCAATGGACCCAGGAGGTTCCACCTGAACAGGAGGAAAATCATCTTTCCTTTGCCAGAGCTCTTGGACCAGGCTAGCCAGAGTGGTGGAGTCTCCTCCTCCAGAGAGATTCCAAACCCTCTTGGACATGAGCCTGGGCAGCCTGCTCTAGTTGCCCCTGCTTTAGCAGGGGGTTTGGATGAGGTGATCTCCAGAGGTCCCTTCCAACCCCTACCATGCTGGGATTTTGTGATTTCTCAGGCATGCTGATGCAATATTTGGAGCTGCAGTGGGTCTTGGGCAAAATGCTGCTTAGGGGGTATCTGCTGGTGGTCAGCATGGGACAAAGGCCAGTGGGTGGGGTAGATTTTGCCATAGATAGGTAGAACCTCACAGAAATAGAGGTAGGTGTAAAGAAGAAACATCAAAACAAGCTGGAGACTGGGAGGTAGCAAGGTGAGGTGGATCTGTAGCAGTTTGCCATGTGGAAGAGACAGCATGGGACCAAAGATGGGAGAAAAATAGCATGGAAAGGGAAAAAAACCCACCACAAACCCATAGTAAGGTTCACCACAAGGTACCCAGAGAGGGAAAAGAGCAAACAGAACCTGTGTTCCAGTTGTAGAGTGCTGGGACCTGAAAGGGTGAAGGAGCTTTTATTCCAACATATTGAAAACTAATCTCCTGGCAGCAGAAGAGATGAGCAACACAAAAGATAAATGTTAGCCTGTCATCAGGCTTGGGGAACTCATTGCCCACCTTCCTGCTGTCATCTTGCAGCATCCCATTAGAAATCACTGGTATGAAAAGGCCATTTCAAAGTGGGAACCTTCCTGGAAGTGTTTTTAGAGCAGGACTGATCTTTCCTGATGACAGGGGAGAAACTTCAAGTGGCTCAGGAGACAGCTCCTGCTTCAGCTTCTAAATTAATCTGGGACCAAACGCCCAGACAGACACACGGTGTTAATGACAAGAAGCCTTTGGCTTGTAAGAAACAGCATTTTTTTTTCTAATTAAAAAGAAACCCAGCACGTGCTATGAGGGAGAGGTTGATTACCTAAGAGACTGGGTCGATAGCTGGAGTTGTTGTAGCAGCCATGGGATTCCCAGAAGGGATGCTGGGGAGAACACCAGTTCAGCATTGATTACTCTACACAAATATTGGCTCCTACCATCCATCCCAGAAATAGGAACCTGGTTTTTTTTTTAATCAAGGAGATCTGAAAGATGATAATTCCTATTTTTAGTAAAAGATGGAATGCTTAATCCTGGCTCTCTTTGGCTGTCTTCAAAGAGAGAATTGCTTCAGCAATCAGCAGGAGAAAAGAAAGTGGTTAAAGACCTTCTGTATCTTGGCCATCTAGGAACTCCAAAGTGATAGCATAAAATTTGGGGGTTTTAGGCTTTTCTTCAGTGTTTTAAAACCACAACACACTGCCACATCCAAACCTCAGTTTGCTTCCACTACGATGCACAAAACCAGCAAGCCAGAGAAGAAATGTGAATTGATTCCATGGTGGTGTCCAGACACTAAAAACTTTTCTTTTTAAGTGTGCTCCAAGTGGCAAAATCCTTCAGAGCTTTTACTGTGATGCAGTAATCCCAGTTTTACTTTCTTGTAACTCTTCCCAGTGTGTGGCAGGGGAAAATAAAAACCCCACACCTTTAAAAATATCACTTTTCTGGCCACAAAGTCTCCCTAGATCCCCACGATCATGAGTGGAGACTGAGAGACTCCTCCAAATGCTTTCCTCAAGTATTTAACTACATCATCAGTCTTGCTTAATAAATCCAGACATATTAAATGCTGTTTCTGCTGAAGTACACTGCCTTGATTCTCCTGGTGATTATTTGATTCACATGTCAATAAATCAGTCAACAGGTCAATAAAAAACATAACACTGTAACAAAACCAAAGCAGTTAGAGGTCAAGTGGAGGATTCCTGTCATGAGGAGGAAAGAAGCACATCAAAAGGCTTGGAAGATGTTGAGCTTGGTTTAGTCATGACTACACTCTTATCCTCATTCACACCCCAGCAACAAAACCAGGCAACCTCTCCCACTACCAATCCAGCCAAATAGGTGGAAACAAGGATTCCCTCCCTGGGAATAACTGCAAGAGAAAAACCACCAAAGAGAGCTGTAAAATAGGAAGTGACATTTTGCAGACAATTACAGCCAAAAAAGAGGCAACTCTTTTCCATCCCCTGTTAGGAACGTGCTGAGCTGCAGTTACTATCTTCATCTAGCAGGGTGAAGATAGATGAGACCCAGCCTTTGAAAAGCAAACAAAGGGTATGAAGGATGTTGCCCTTTTCAACAGAAAATGGTTAACTCTCTTTCAGTTCAGAGCCATGAAGCAACCAAACAATCCAGGATTTCTTCATTGCAGTGAGCTACAAGGAGAGCTTGGGCTCATGGTCAAGAAAAATTCAGATACAGAATTCAGCTTTCCCAAGCCTGCAGCAGGCTGCTCGTTTTTTTTTCTGCCATGCAGTGGGAAATCTTCAAATTTAGTCAATCAATGCCAACCACAAAATGTTGGCAATAAGACAAAAGTATTGCTGATCATCTCTCTGATCTTGTCTCTTCCTAATGAGAAAAAGGACATGGATAAGGAGTAATCTACCCTGTCCATGTTTCTGTGTGGCTTGAAGGAGGAAAAAAACTGAGGAAAAACCCAATGAAAGGAAAAGATTTTCACAGAACCACTTAAAAAAAACAATATTTGGCACCCCAGCAGAGTCCAGTTCCTACCCAACAAGGCTGCAGAGCAGCCCCTAAAGCAGATGAGCAAACACCTGGACTCCAGTGGGCAACACGTCTCCACGAGGTCAAGCAGGAGCTGGGTGCTCAAAGATGGCAGTAGAAGACCACTCAAAGCCTTCTTTGCCATCACCTGTGAGTGGCTCTTCTGTGGTGGGCTCCAGACACCAACCATGCTCACCAAGCACTGCCAAGCCATACCAAATCCCCTGCAAGGAAGGGAGCTGCCTCAGTTATAGGCCTGCCACGTCCTCCCTGGGGTTTCCAGGTGGAAATGCCACCCCTGTGCTTCTCCACTCTGAGCTTGAAGCCCAGCTAGCCTCATTGAAGCCCACCTTGCAGCATCTCAGCCTTCCACTGCATCAGTGGCATGATCTAGCTCTTGTGCTGCAGCTCAATGGCATTAAGTCAAGAGGGCAGCCATCCACAGGGACCTTCCCACAGCAGCCACCTGGTTACTCCAAGCCAAGTGGGAGGGTTGTTGAGGACCTACAGCACCAATTCTCAAAATATTTAGTCTTTCCAGCTTCATATTTGTCTGTCTACAACAATTGCTTTGCACCTCCAGGGCTTAACAACGAATTCTCTAGCACCCTGGAGGTTTCCTGCAGGAACAAACCTGTAGCAGATGCAGTGTCTGGTTCAATCCTTTCTTGAGTGCTACAGCTTTGCTGACAAATTCCAGTTGTGTAGTTTCTCCTCTCAAACACACCCCCCCAAGTGCATCTCCCTTATCACCTGACCTCTCTCAGCTAGAGGAATTTCAAGAAGCACCAACTTGCTCAACGCTTTAATGAAGTTCTGCAGAAATATTGCCTCGACCTTCAGTTGACACCACATCATAAAAGACAACCTGCACAGCCTCTATAACGAGCTACCCACTCATTTCCTTTGCAGCAGGCAACAAGATGATGGTTTTGGCCAATGAAAATAGTAAAAAAACTCCCATCTCCTCTCTTATATGTCCATATTTATCTAAAAGCACATGGACTAGTCACAGAACTTCAGGACACCCACAGAAATGGCAATTACCACACTTGGCCATGAGGTTTGCAACCCGTTGCCCACTCTTCCTGTCCTCAGGATCAACATATTGATCAGTGCTGTGTGTCAGTAGCTTGCATTCTGCTGGGCACCTCACCAAAACGTGGGGCTCATTGCTACATCCATCACACTTCACGGGCTAAGGTTCTGCTGACTTGGTTCTGAAGCCCTCCTGCAATCACTCACTCCCTGCTGACCCTTCAGACCACAAGGTAAAGCCACCACTAAGAAGGTCTTGCTCCATCAGTCCTCTTTCTACAGTCATCCTTAAGGAAAACAGCCCATTTAGCAAGCTGTGGTGACAGACAGCTGACAGATTTTACAGCTTCACACCAGATTTATGGGGAAGTAACTTCCCAAACTGCAGGGATAATATTTCTTCAGATTTAGCATTTGTCCAGCAATTTGTTCCTCTGCTGGGGAGCTGGAACTGGCTTTGCAGCCACATCTGTAGCACACCACAGAAGCTCTCCAGGATGGTTCTCACAAGCCTGACCATCACTCTGCAGTCACACACATCTCAGAAGCACAGCAGACAATTAAATCCCTGTTAGGGATATATTTGTGCCAAAAGGGCTGGATCTGAAATCAAAACTGGTCCAAGGGCAAGAATCTCTCAACTGGTTTTTTTCTGTTGCATAATCAGGCCCTGAAGAGATTTGTCTTCAGGACTTTTTCCAGCTACAGACAGGATTTTAATGACAAAGCCTGAATAATTGGCACAACGGGAGCTGGAAATAAATATTCAGAGAGGCAAATGCATTTTTTCTGAAGAAGTTTGACAGGCAAAAGGAGATTGGGACTAAAGTATCAGGTTGGTTATAACCAAATAACATCATCTGCCAGTCCAGGCACTTGACCATGTGACAAAAATGAGCTGGCAGTCCATCTGACTGGACCACAACAGCATTGCTGTTGCTCTAGGTCTAGGTCTTGCTCAGCAAGACCCCACAACAGGGAGAGGAGCACATACAGAGCTTCATTGGACATGGAAATAACATGCAACAAAAGATCTGCCTGCTCACAATTCCTTGTGGAGGAAGAACCTAAAAGCCTTGGGCAGAGTTGGTGTAATTATGGAACTACATCCCCAAGTATGACAGCAATGAACCTGTAGAAGCACAATCAGATAACAAGGTGCTGAGAGGAGAACCAGAAGAATCTCAAGACATATTTTCCACATTTCACATTAAAAAGGGCCTGGATAATTCTTAAGTAGGAGAAAATAAATGTTTTCTTATCAAGATCTGATAAGCTACCTTAGTAAGGTGATGGAGCTCAGCTATGGACTCTGCCTATGGACTGGTGGATATGTTTTAGTGGTGGACTTGGCAGTGCTGGGTTAACAGTTGGATTTGATGATCTTAAAAGTCTTTTTCAACCCAAACAATTCTATGTTTCTGTTATTCTATGGTATCTGGAGGTGTCTGGGACAGCGTGAGGTGCCCATGAGCAGGCTGGTCCTGCTCATCACACTGGGAAGTTCCTTCCCTCCTTAGAACTTCCTCCATCTCCACGCTGTTAAAGCTAAAAAAATTATCTTTCTATCCTCAGGAACAGATTCAGTGGCTTTCTCAGCTTTAGAGGCTTTACCTAAATCCTTTCCAAGCAGAAAATAACATCACCATAACTAACTTGGGAGTTTTATCAGTTACCTGGGCCAATAAAGGACATCATCACAAGCTGGCTTGAACTGTAGTCATGACATCTGGAAACACAAGCAGGTAGACAAAGTACCAAGTACTTTTTACATTTGAATTTTGCATGGAAGAGACTATTTCTAAATCTTGGAGAAAAAAAAAAAACAAACAACTGAGTGTTGTAGGTTTTTTTCAGTGGTTTTAAGGGGAAAAAAAAAGCCTTTATTTAACATTTTTCCTTACTTTGAGTCTTGGAAGATTTTTGCCTAGGAATTAGCTTTGGTTTTAGCTTTTAACTTTCAATTTTATTTATTTAAGTGTGGAATAAGTGATTATTTCTATCTTATGAACACTCAAGCTGGACATATTACACCAATTCATCACCTTGTAGCGCGTGTTCCCTGAACTCCAGGAAATCCCATCAAGGCATGTTTCATTCAGGATCCCAGCTCATTTCCAACACAGCAACAACAACAAAAAAGATGAAATCATAAGAACTAATAATCAAAGACATTTTTACGAGTCTCAGTGCTCCTGCCTCTCCAACTTCTGCAACAACAACAGAAACTCACTTAGAGAATAATGATGTTCTCAATATTTTTTCGTGTTGTTTCAGTTTATAGGGTCCTGAGGGTCCTGTCTGGGAAAATAACAAGAGCTACTACAGAACAGCTTCTTGTCAGCGTTGAACACCAGCCTAAGTGGAAGAGAGATCAACGTGAAGTGTGTTCTACAAAGCCTATCTGCAGACCTCAGTTGGTGGCAGGAATTCTTCAAAGAACTCAAGATGTTGCATCCTTCCTGTACCTCCCCCAAAATATTTTGCTTTCTGCCAAAAAAAACCCCACTAACTTCCTCCAGCAGGTCACAGGAGGTTCTCCTCCTCTTCTACCCTGCCCTAGTGAAGCCACCTCTGGAGTATTGTGTCCAGTGCAGGGCTGCCTCGTTTCAGAGAGGCAAGGAACTGCTGGAGAGAGTCCAGTGGAGGTATGAAGATGCTGAAGGGACTGGATCATCCCTCTGATGGTGAAAGGCTGAGAGATTTGGGTCTGTTTAGCTTGGAGAAGACTACAAAGGGGTCTGATCGATGCTGATCAATAGCTCAAGGGCTCTTGGGGGTCAAGAGGATGGGGGAAGACTCTTGTCAGTGACAGGCACAAACTGGAACATTGGGAGTGCAATCAGAACACGAGGAAAACCTTTATGGGGGTGGCAGAGCCTGGAGCAGCTGCCCAGAGAGGTTGTGGAGTCTCCTGCTCTGGAGAGATCCCAAATTCACCTGGATGTGACCCTGGGCACCCTGCTGTGGGTGAGCTGGTGGAGCAGGGGGGTTGGACAAGGGACAGTGTAGCTCTTCCCTGCCAACAGGCTTCCCAGATGGATAGCAGATGGTCATGGCTATCTTACACCAGATAGCTTCAAACTAAATGATGTATCTACTGCACAGAGAGTTTTGTTGGGCATGTCATGAAACATCCACCATGCCATATAATTTCACATGTGGAGAGCTTTTTTCTTCCATCTCCACCAAAAGATGCATCTCCTTGTATGGAGCACCACTCTTCAGGTTTCAGATCTATGGGTCTTTGGAGAATAGGGGAGAGAAGCTGCTTATTGCCAGGGGTCTATTTTGGTCTATTCTGCTCTTCAGGAAGTGCTGGAAAAACAAAGTCATTCCACTGAATGCCACCCCACAGAGGCAGTGAGTTGTTGCACATGCTGTCTTCTCCCTCCTTCATTGCTCTGGCACTTTCAGAAACTCCACATTAACCTCCAGGGGTCAGTTCTCTTCATGAGCTGGATAAACTCATCAATTTGCTTGCAATTGATGGAATCTCAAAGACCATCTTCATGGATTCCCAAGTCCTTGTGTCATTAACCTTCAGGGGTCAGTTCCCTTCATGAGCTGGATAAAGTCTTTCATCAATTTGCTTGCAATTGATGGAATCTCAAAGACCATCTTCATGGATTCCCAAGTCCTTGTGTGCTCCTCCTCCCAAGCTGTAACACAGATAATTGATGCTGCACTTACAAGTTACATAATTGGTTGGGTAGTGGATTGCTAAAACCAAATGAAGGGAGGTGGATAAGCATGGGGGAGTGGAGGTGGCTTTATGGACATAGAAGATGAAGCATTTTCCAGGTTGTCTTTTACTGTCTGTTAAAAGACTGCAATAAGTTAGGTACAAGCTCTTCTTTCACTTGCAGCTCCACATAGAAAAGCAATCAATCCAAAGTTAGGCACCCCAACGACTGGATAATGACTTCAAAGCTCTTTAATTTGAAGACACAACCCTTTCATCAACTTCAAAGCTTTTTAATTTGAAGACAAGACCATTTCATAGAGTCCTTTAGGTTGGAAGATACCGCCCACATCATCGAGTCCAACCATTGAGCCATTAGGGCTCTAAAGTCCTCTGCTAAAACAGATCAGAATCTGTCAGGGTTGGAAGGGACCACAAGGATCACCCAGTTCCAACCCCTCTGCCATGAGCCGGGACACCTCCCACTAGATCAGGCTGCCCAGAGCCTCCTCCAGCCTGGCCTTAAAGACCCCCAGGGATGGGGCCTCAACCCCCTCCCGGGGCAACCCATTCCAGGGTCTCACCACTCTCATGGGGAAGAACTTCTTCCTCACATCCAGCCTGAATCTCCCCACTGCAAGCTTTGCCCCAATCCACCTAGTCCTGTCATTACCTGATAGCCTAAAAAGTCCCTCCCCAGCTTTCTTGTAGGCCCCCCTAAGATACTGGAAGGCCACAATAAGGTCACCTCGGAGCCTTCTCTTCTCCAGCCTGAACAGCCCCAACTCTCTCAGTCTGTCCTCACAGCAGAGCTGCTCCAGCCCTCGGATCATTCTCGTGGCTCTTCTCTGGACACGCTCCAGCAGCTCCACGTCCCTCTTGGAATGGGGGCTCCAGAACTGGATACAGTACTCCAGGTGGGGCCTCACTAGAGTGGAGCAGAGGGCAAGAATCACCTCCCTCAAACTGATTTCCACATGAACTTCCAGGTTTCACCATAGCCCACACCCTCATCGACACCTGCACCAAACCTCACCCCCTGCACTGGGTGGACCTGCTTCTGCAGGACATTGGACTGGATGATCTCTAGAGGTCCTTTCCAATCTCTACCATTCTGTGAAAGACTGGGCTGCCCTCCTTGCCTCTTTGCCCCATGAGCTGCTTCTGCAGGACATTGGACTGGATGATCTCTACCATTCTGTGAAGGACTGGGATGCCCTCCTTGCCTCTTTGCCCCATGAGATGGACTCCTTGCCTTCATGGCTGTGTTTGGCAGCCACGTGGCACCACGTAGCATTTACACAGCTAGAATAGGACCACAGTGAGACCTCAATGGCCCAGCCAGGGTTTAGACAGTTTCTGGCAAATAGTCTTGTTAAAAGGGTCACAGTTGAACATGTGATTTTTCAGCTAGTGCATTTTCCTCATAAAGCTCAAGAATGACTAAGAAGACACCACCTCTGAAGGGCAACACAGGTAACTCCTACTGATTTATCTCCCCTGGAGACAAATCATCTCTATTGATGACATATTTCCTCCTCCAATTTGTGATTCCACTCTTCATCATCCAAGCATTAGACGTTTCTCCAGAGTGGTAAACAATTTGGTTTGCATCTCATCTCTTCAATCCCATCTTAAACTGCTGCTCTTTCTAGTTTAGCAGCACATCATTTTAAAGTGTGCTGCTTCCCTGCCAAATGCACCCACAGGCATCAAATCAAATGAAACCTTGAATATAAATATAAAAATAATCAACTTTGCTGGCACTTTCACTTGGCCAGAGATAGTCTACATCCCCTTTCCTCCAATACTCAATTATGATGAAATTAAGACATTTCCAGACAGTTCTCCTGCAGTGGAAATTCAGATAAAAACTAAGACTGAATAAATTTCAGTTGACTACTCCTCACGCTTTTCCTAAAAAATTGGAATGAAAAATGTATAAAAACAGAACTCTGGACCTCCCTTAAAGCATATATGATCTTAAAAAAAAAAAGTAGAGCTTTTAAATTATACAACAAAGTGAAGAGAGTATGAACTCAGTCAACATCAGTGTAAATCTGTTGGTTCTAACAGCCCTTCATACAGGCTCTGAAATGCCAGAACTCTCCATCTCTGAAAATCACTCCTCCTGAAGAATTTTTCCATGCAGAACTTGTCACCTCAAAGCTGTTGGACCATCATCATCTGTATCTTCTGCTGAGAGAGGAACGTGGAGCGTGCACTGTCTCATTTATGGGTCTAAAACAGTGTTTAAAGCCAAGTCCTAAAGCTACTCTTTACACTCAATAAAGAGCTTGATGGCCTCACCAGAAGATGGCCCTACACAGCCATGTCCAGAGGACAACAACAACTGGTTTTCTTCTTTCAAAATGAAGCAGGGACAACGAGCACACACCTGGGGCCAACAAGTGCAAGAAACAAGAAGTTCCCTCCCCTCCCTCCTCCTGAGGCCTTAATTAAAGATTGTCTTTATGAATCACAAACTCTGAAAGCTGAAGGCCTCTCCAAGGAGAAAACAACACAGGCTTCTCCCCAAACCTGGCAGGTGAGGACAATATCAAAAACAATATTTGAAGTTTCACAAGAGACGTGGATCCCAGCCAAGAGCTTTGGAGACAGGTGAAGGTAAAGGTAACTTCCAAAATACATTGCTATAAAGTCAACTATTCTGATGACTGTAGACCTAAGTTTTGTCCATTTTACCTCAGGAGAACTTCAATTCATTCTCCTCTGGAGCCACAACATTGGTCTATTAAAATTTGGATTCAAATGGGTGAGTACCAAGCACAGGACCTGGAAGCCCCTGTTGCCAGGAAGAGTAGAGACTGAAGCCACCATTGAGAGATGTTTCAGAAGCATCAATGGCAGCCCATGGCTCATTCATTGATCCATTGGTGACCACTTGATGTTAATCTGTGCACTGAGCTGCCTAGAAATGGGTATGGGAGGATGATATTAGCCAGGCCAAATACTTTGCTTCACCCAAATACAGTTGCTTAAAGGACTCCACTGAACACAGGAGCAGTTGAAAATCAGATACCATGACACACAAAGTATTTGGGTGGAGCAAAGCTCACAAGCTAAGGCAGAGGTGCTACACAACACCTAGATAACAAGCTCACCAACTCAGTACAACCTGGAGGTAGTTTCTTCCTTTTGGCTTTCTCATGCAGCTATGGTCCAGACAAACTTCTCCCCACCCTACACTGTCATTTCAGCTGATGATTTATGTGTACCTCACTTCTGACAGGCTTCCTGGGAGAAGCAGATGGTAGGAAGACTTGCACTCATGGGCATCAGACAGAAAGACAACCCACATATGGATCCCATGTCCTTTTCAGGGGGAAATTAGTCATTTCATGAACCCCCCCCCAGTTTGGGAAAGCACATAAAGCAGGTAGAGCATCGCCAGCAGACTTTGGGTCAAGTGTTTTCAGCACTCCTGCCCAAATTCCCCTAGAGACTGAGGTTGCTTTAGTCCTTCCCAGCTGAGAAACCAGTCTGTGATCCAATTCCCCATGCATGCAGTTTAATCTCTCTCATTTACATAAAGCACACAAGACCAGATGAAGTCACGTTGGTTTTCCAGGGTAAGCTTTAAATCCAAAATTAAACCCCACCTCCCTATTCTTTGCAAGCTGCCAGAAAAAGTACTTTCCAAACTTAAAGGCAACATTGCTCATAATAGCTAGAAAGAGATGAGAGAGCTCATATGTTTAAGAAATCCTAACAAGAATAAAAAAAACCCCTTCAGCTACATTAAACACATAAAATCCATTAAAAATTAGCCAAGTTGGGAGTGTCTGCCCAACACGTGGCCAAATTAAACACCTAGATAATTGGTACAGAGTTAAACTCTGGACTAAAAGCTTGTGGAACTGCAGATGGGAGAAGGTGAATGAGAAGGAGGTGCAGAGTTAGTCCTAATTATCTCTTGTTTGACTTGAGCTAATCCTTTGCTACCTTATCTGTTTTTCAGCTACCTCATTTTTTTATAAGGCTGAGCAGCTTTTTTCTCAAGGTAATAAACAGGATGGGTTGGAACTGCTCTCAGGTTTTGGGGGGTGGTGGCAGCTTGTTTGACTCTGCTTCAGATTAATGAATCTTTAATCACATTGGTGGGGAAAAGTGAATAGAAAAAAAATTAATGAAAACACAATATCAGTGGCTGGGATGTGTCAGGAATAATAAGGAGGAGAACAACAGATGCAGTCCTGCTTGATGGCCCCATTTCAAATTCTTCATGCCCAATTACAGGCACACTCATTTTCTAGAAGGCAGACAAGGGGGATGAGAAAGAGATGATCATTTTCTGCTGTATGACCACTATTAGCACACCTAAGGTCAGAACATGGATGATTTACAGGAAACTGATTCTCACAGGACAGAGGGATGACAGGGAGCCCCAGTTCTCACCTGGCATGCAGAGGTACAACCAGGAGGACCTCAAGAAAACACCAATTTTGTCTTGTTTTACAAAATCACCACAACCAGAAGAGTTCATCCTTGAACTGCATCACCCAGATGCAGATTTACAGGTGAATAGAAAGAAGTTTGGGTAAAATAGTGTCCCACAGAGCTACACACTCCCCCTCCATTAGTTTCATCCAGTATAAGTTTGTATAGAGGTGACTTCTCATATTGCTTCTGGTATCCATGAGGAAAAAGTCTCTGAACCCTTCTGCACCAACTGCACCTTCCTGTTGTCTGCAAGGGGCAAAACACCTCAGAGAAAAGATGGTTTGACTCTTTAAATCCATCTAAACAGACCTAAAGTAAGGTTACTCTTTAAATAAGTTCTTATTTAGAGGCTCTCCCTCTTATTGATTTGGGTAGAACATCGTGGCTGGGAGTGAAGTTGGAAAAAAAGCAATAAAATTGAAATTCTTTTTGCTTGCTACCCAGGGCAACAATACAATGAGGTCTAAAATAGCTCAAACTCCTGTTTTAGCAGCAGCCACCTTAATCAGTCTAAAAGGGTGGAGCTATGAACCATCCATATGGCTACTACACCTCTTCTGTATTATTGGGAGAATAATTGTCACATTCATGAAGCTGTAAATGATCATTTTTGATTATAATGCTCAGAAAGAAGGTTCCATCTATTTCTCACAAGGTGCTGGGTAAAGAAATCACTGACCAACATGAGAAAGAACAGACAATATTAACTGAAACGTTGCCAAAGTGCCTCATTTATTGGTTCTTGGTAGTTCAGGTTGCTTGTAGGATCCAGTGAAACATGCAGAACTTCCATAACTCATAAATATATGGCAGCAGAACAGAGAAACCACATGAATGAGCTCAAATAACTCTAAATTATGGGACTTTCCACTTTTTTTTTTAAGGGATAATGAGGCACTAGTGCTTTATACTATGGAGATAGGACACTGCACCTTCCTAAATGCAAATAAAGAAGCAAGCTTGGAAAATACCACCCGAATTTGAGAACCTGGAGAATAGTTCTGCTACTAGGGGGTGGCATTTTTTAGCTCCTTTTGTTTTCCTTCCTTTTGAAGGATAAAACTAATGCAGCTTGGGCAGAGGGTGGTTGTAACAGCACCTATTCTCATATTTATTTTTATTTTTCTTTTAAGCCAGCTTTAGAGCTCTTTTTATACTGTTTGTTATCTCCTCTCTGCCAGCAAGAAGTAAAAATCACAGGAATAGTCAAATTTATGTGCACTTAAAGGTGAGCAAGCAGGTCAGGTCTCTGTGAGGCAAAAACTTCACCACCTAATAGCTCAAGGACTAAAGAAATTTGGTTGACCCGAGTCAGGCTGTAGAGCCATGGGATTAGAGCAGATAATTTGTACAGAGGTCTCCTGAGATAGGTGGACTGTGGACCTAGGAGAAGAAGGCAGCAACCCAACTTTGGATTGATGCAGAGAAAAGGTTAGGAACACACAGAAGCTTTGCACCCCAGTTTGAGGTGCCCAGCAGCCACATGATCTCCTGCAAAGCCTTTCACCAACTGATGGGTGCAGCACCCATGCTCACCACAGCAGGACAAGCTTCTCTCTGCTGTCCCAACGTGGAAACCAAGCCACAACCACCACGAGAGCAGAATTAGTACTCACCAAGACTGACTCCCAGCACTCTGCTCAGCCCACCACTTCTTCCTGGCCCAGGGAAGGGCAGGTCCTCTCAGGTAGGTAATTATACCCAAGTTCCCCATCACCACCACCAATGGCTGCAAGTAATCCACACCTGCTGCCTAACAAAGCCAAGACTAATCAGAGTATCAAGCCTAAGTCCCCTGACATAGCTTCACAAGCCACAGACAGCCCAGCTGAGATACTTCAAATGGTGTCCTTAAGGTGGCTGAACATGAACTTGTGGAACATGGGCAGGAAACCAGAGATTTCACTCAACCCCAGCTGATGAACCCCACCATGTTTAATACCAGCTCAAGTCTCTTGGTGCTACAGTCACCTCAGAAACTCTTGCCAGATGTTTGGAGTTCAGGAGGTCTCAAAGCACTGGAGGGGCACGGCTCCAAACTGGTCACCCAGGGGCAGGGGGACAAAATGTTTGAAGATTCTAAACCAATCTACTTCAGTGATGGTGAGACTCAACGATGGCTCCAGCAGGACCTTTTTTTGTTAGAATCATAGAATCATTAAGGTTGGAAAAGACCACTAAGGTCATCAACTCCAACCATCACCCAACACTGCCATGACCATTAAACCATGTCCCCAAGTGCCAGATCAAGCTCTGGCTGGACTTTTCCCTCTTTGATGTTCTCTCTGCATGACCTAACTAGATCCTTGTACTCCTCTTGGGTCACCTGCCCTTTCCTCCAGTGGTGGTAAACTCTCCTTTTTTTCTTGAGTCCCAACAAAAGCTCCCTGTTCAGCCAGGCCAGTCACCTACCCCACCAGTTTGACTTACAACACATGGGGACAACCTGCTCCTGCACCTCTAAGACTTCCCTCTTGAAGAATGTCCAGCCTTCCTGGACCCCTTTGACCGTTGGGACAACCTCCCAAGGGACTCTCCCAACCAGTGTCCTGCCACAGGCCAAAGTTTGCCCTCTGGAAGTCCATGGTAGTGGTCTTGCTGAACTCTCTCTGTACTTCACCAAGAACTGAGAACTATCATTTCATGGTTGCTAAGCCCAAGACAGCCTCCACCACCCACCAGTCCTTCTCTCTTTGTAAGCAGCAGGTCTAGCGAGACACCTCCCCTAGTAGGCCACCAACTGTGACAAGAAGTTGTCTTCCACCCACTCCAGGAACCTCCTAGACTGTTTCCTCTCTGCTGTGTTGTATTTCCAGCAGATGTCTGGTAGGTTGCAGTCCCCTAGGAGAACAAGGGTTGTGATTTTAAGACTTCCACCAGCTGCTTGTAGAATGCTTCACCTCCTCCTTCATCTTGGTTGGGTGGTCCCTAACAGACTCCCACCAGGATCAGCTGCCTTGTTGGCTTTCACCTTCATCCTTCAGCCATCCAGCTCTACACAGTCAAGACACTCCCTAACATATGGAGCCACCCCCCCTCCTCTCCTTCCCTGCCTGTCCCTTCTGAAGACCTTACAGCCATCCATTGCAGCACTCCAGCTGTAGGAGTCACCCCACCACGTTTCTGTGATGGTGACTGTGTCATTAGCTATTCTGCAGCACAACGCCTTCCAGCTCCTCCTTTTTGTTGTCCATGTTGTGTGGACTGCACTTGAGCTGGGCTATTGATTTCACTCCCACCCCCAGCATCCCAGAGTCCCTAGGATCATCTCTCCTGGGCCTAATTTTGCCCCCTTGCCCTTCAAACCTAATTTAAAGCCCTCTCAACGAGCCACCTCGTGGGCAAGAATCCTTTTCCTCCTTGGAGACAGCTGAACTCCAGCTGTTGCCAGCAAGCCTGGTGCCATGTAGACCTCCCTGTGACCAAAAGAAACCAGCTTATTTTGATTTGTAGGAAGTTGGTTCCACAGGAGCACTCTCCTCATTGTCATGAGCTGTCTCCTGCCACCCCATCCAGGGAGAGAAATGAGCCCAATGGAGAAATGCTTTATGCTTCCATCTGCCTCAACAAATCAGCTCAACAGCTCGAAAGCAGCAACCCCAGGGAGAAGAGGAGAAGAGGAGAAGTTCAAGCAGGGAAGTTTTGAAGCTGGGTTTGATTTGTTTCGCTGGAGCTGTGATAGTTTAAAAAAGAAAGGAAAAAAAAAGTCATATGTGTCCATCTCCTTTGAGCTTTTTCAGCTCTCTCAGGCCCTACCACACTCCAAACTTTGGACAACTTTATTTCAGTGCTAACCAAAAGAAGCGTGGGTATAAATATATACATACAACACCTGACATCTTGAACAGTCAAGTTCTATAAGGAGCTTGAGTTGGATTTCTTCTGTTGCCAATATTTCAGCCAACCTGTTGTCTACCTCAGGAGAAAAAATGGATTGAGCAAGAAGGGGCAGCAAGACAAGGCAGGGGTGGAACCACAGAGGGTTTTGCTCCTTGCCTTTGAAGTTCAGCTGCTCCCTACCTCTGAGATTCATCCTGAACCCTCCTTTGAAACACTGGGGATGAGGAATTAATGACAGCTTCAAGCATGACCATGCTGATGTCTCCTAGTTGTAACATCTGCAACATGGAGGAATTTTGTATTTCTCTTGCATTCTTTTTATTTTCTGGGTTTTTGGGGTTTTTTTTTTGGCCTGCTAACTTGGTGCATGATCTTGGACAAACCCCTTCACCCAAGTGGGTCCATCTGCTAAGAAATTATGAAGTCTAACAGAACCCTACTAGGGCCACTGCCAAATCATGTCCTTCAGCACTGTATCTACCCAACTTTTAAGCATAATAATTTAATTATTTCCCCCTGATAATAATTTTCCCCTTAATATTACTCCCCAAGTGTTTCATTGGGTAGTCCCTCATCATTTCCTAGCAGATGGAGCCAGCTGAAGGACCTGGGGTGGTTGAGCTTGGAGCAGAGGAGGCTCCAACACTAAACCAGCTCATTATTTACACTTTGTGATGTTGGTGTTTATCACTATCACATGTGCACTGACAGCAGAGAGGTAACAAAACTGAAACACCATTTTAATTAGCTGGCTTTTCAGGAAGACTTAATGTCTTCTGTCCTAACCACGACTCCACTCCTCAACCCATCTTTGGCCAGAACGTGTCTACGCTGACTGAGGCTGGGAAAACAACCTTGCCAGAGTTGTTCTGTCCATTCCCTGGAGCACTCTGCTGCTTCTAAAAGCTGAATATTAAAAAAAAACCTATAAATATATGCAATATTTATGCTGGTTGTATCAGCTTACTCCAGCGCTGGCCTCTGCCCAGCAGTTCTTGGTGCTGGCTGGGAGGAGGCAACACCATCTGCTGGAGCTCAGCTCCAGATTCCAGCCCCACAGGCACACAGAGGGGGGATCTGAATGCCCCTTTTGGCTGCTGGGAGGAAGAAACAAATGCAGGATTAAGTGTGACAGCAGATTCCTGAGCAGGCTGCCTGCTTTCTCAGCACTCTGAGCTTCACAGATGGCCATGCAAGGGACCAGCAGAAGGTCCCATAGCTGCATGGCTAGGGCCACTGGCGTTAGGCACTACTTGCAAACCAAAGCTGAGTGACAGGAATGTGCCTCTGTGGAGGCAGTTGGGCCCTCAGAGGACATTTATTGCTGTCTGAAAGCCACCACCACCAGTGTGGGGCTCTGCTGTTGGGGTCCCAACTCCCACAGAGGCTGGCAGGGGACCCAGCTTCTCTTCCAAGCTGCCAGCCACCTGAGAAGCCAGCCAGAGATCAATGAGTCCAGAAGAAATACAGTGGGTAACAGGCTAAAATATTGGAGGGTGGTGAAGGGAAGGAGGGGAGTGTTTTGATGACAGCCAGCACAGGGTGTTGGCAACCCAGTGATTGTCATTGGTCTACCTGGAATGATTCCTGTGCCCTGGGTGTCATTTATCTGGCTCCTCACTCTCTTGATGTCAAGCTGCACTAATTACTTAATTCTAGAATACTGCATCCTCACAGAGCTCTGCAAAGGAGATGCCTTTATCAGGCAAACCTGAGGATAATAGCTCCTCTTTTAATGAAAGAGCATCAAGGTCTCCCTTGTGGAAGCCATGGCTGGCTTGTCCATGCTCCTGCTGCACCAAGAGCAGCACCACAGTGTCCTTAAGAGCCCCATCCCTGGAACCATCCCAGGGGAGGTTGGATGGGGCTCTGAGCACCCTGCTCTAGCTGCAGATGTCCCTGCTCCCTGCAGGGAGATGGCCTTCAAAAGTCCCTTCCCACCCAAACCATTCTATGAACAAAACTGGGCAGCAGAAAGAGGAAGGGAAATGGGGAAAAAAATGCAGAAGAATTTATTCTAGCATCCACAGAGCTCATGAGGGCAGAGCTGAGCAGAAGGCTCACACCACTGCAGCTCGCTCTGAGGTCTTTCTGCTGCTCCTGAGTGCAGAATAAATGTTCAGTTCTGGAAAAAATAAGGTGTATCTCTATATAAAACTGTTTACAAGAGCCACTGCTACTTTTGCAGTTAACCTCCCCTCTATGACATCTTTATTGATGAGAAGCATGGTCACAAATGAGTTCCACCAGCAGGGTCCTGTGTTGGATGAGGGGTTGGAAAAAACCTGCAGCTTCCCTGGACGCTGTGCTTGGACAATGTAAGTTACTCTTGGAGCAGAGATTCTCTCTAACCAGCTCCATACATCTGTTAGACAATCAGCCTCCTCAGTCAGAAAGAATTTGATCCCAACCTCAATTATTTAAGCAAAGAGGGGTGATGCTTCTAGTTCTGCAGCACAGAACATCTGTGAGAGTGAGGCAGCTTTTGATACAACACAGCCCCAGTCCAGGGGAGCACAGAAGCACATGAATAAATAATAAAACAACTCTCAGATCAGAAGTTTTCCTGGGCTGTGTGGATGCTTCAATCCAGAGCTCATTCCACTGCTGCCTGACAGCTCTGATGGCTGCAACATCTTTATTCACACATCAGCAAGATCTCCTTCCACCACATGCCAGCTACAGATAATCAAGTTCCAACGGGCTGGGAAGATAAAACCTGTTCAAGAAATACTTAAAAAAAAAGCTCTTGCCTCCCCCACTCCTTTCTAAAAGGACAAAAAGGAAGGATCCAGATTGATCCAGGCATCCAGATTTACTCGAGTGTCTTCCATCTAATTTGGACCCCTTTGTAGTCTCTGAAGCCCTCCCTGATAATTCCAGCCTAGTGGAAGATGGCAGTGAGCCCCATGGCACGTGGATTTTGGATCTCCACACCAATAAAAGAAGCATCAAGCTGTGCACAGCCCGTGGGCATGGGAATATGTTGCCCAAGAGGCTCAGGCACCCAGGAAAGGTGTGGATGCCTGAAGCAGTTCTGAATTCCAGCACATAGGTCTCAGGGTTTCATCTGTAGAGATGAAACCAAGTGAAAAGGTGGCCTTGAAAGCACCCAGGAGGTGGGTTCAAGTGACACAAGTGAGTCCCTCCATGGGAACTCATCTCTCATCTATCTGAGCAGAATTTGTCCAGATTTATCATTTATGGTTTGATCTCAATGTCAATAGTCTCCAAATATTGTACAAAATATATTATCCCAATAGCCAAATATCATAGAAAAAATATTTTTTCTTAGATAAGATCATTTTTCTGCAAAGGACTGGATGGAAATTTGCAGCTCAAAGGATTGCCCTGTGACCACCCACCTCCTGGCATCCTGTCCCCTGATTAAATCCTGCCCTCAGGGACACAGAAACACTTTGCTTGGAAACATGATTCAGGGTAACTTTTGAAAAACTTCTGGGTTTAATTGAGAGATTTTAGAAAATAAATAAAAACCCAAATAAATCATTTTTCTCCATCACAAAAATTTTTACTCCTATACATGCTCAGAGGCCCTTTTCCCCAGCTCTACCTGGACTAAGATTTGACTTTTTTTGAGGTCAAAGTTGATGGGAGCCAAGCAGAAAACATCCAGTCTTGGAAAGTCTTCTCCTATCAATGTATTGGGTCTTCCTATCACCCTCAGTGGCCACTACCTACAAAAATATAACTTACCAAAAGATTTCAGGTCTTCCATGCAGCTAAAAGAGGTTTTTTTTCCATGATGATGATTAAAAAATCCCCATGTAGCCTTGGGAAGGACTCAGTCCTGCTTTTCAACACACCATCCATGTCTACCCTGAGCACCTGCTGTTCTTCAGCTTCAAAATGAAGCTCAGGTGCTCTCTTGCACCTTCTTCCTGTAATTCCTACCTCAATGAGCTGCTGTTGGGGCCATGCCCAACCCACCCTTAGTAGAAATTACACCTGATGCCCAGAAAAGCCAGGACTTTTCATAAAAAATAACAGATTCTATACAAAATGCCACCTGAGAAAACAATATTCCAATTATTACCAACTCCAGCATATAACTCTTAGAACAAAAGCTCTGCTTGTATGAGCTCTGCTCATAATTAACCTTTCCAATAATAATGGACAATATGCTACAAAGAAGAAAGATGAATGCTCATGAGGCACTTCCCAGTGGAAGGTTTTCATCCTCACCATGGTGTTACATCCTCTTTTGAAGAGCAAAATCTTGGGTTTAACATCTTGGATCCTCAGCCATCCAGCTCAGAACACTTTTTTATTTTAATTTTATTTTTATTAATTTATTTGAATGAACAAAAAGACTTAAACAGACTGTTTTATTAAAAAAAAAAAACCCTAGAGAATATTTTTTGTGCTTTATGTAGGAACAGAATGAGTCAATTGTCTTCAATCCTTCCAGCTCAAAGCACGTCTGTGCCCCATGACCATGTGAGAGGTCTCCCCCATGTATATACCTTAATAATCAGGGCATGCTCCATAGCTGAGGGAGATCAAATTCAGTTTCCCCTATGCCTAAGGAGATCCCAGCTCTTTGGAGAGTGAGACAATCAGCAGATGAAGGCCATTTTGGGCTGTGACCTCTTCCTGAAGCTGCTCCATGCCACATAAAAAGACCAACAAGGCAACAATAGCATGTCAAAGAGAAGAGAACAAACAGGACTTGAATACAGTCATCACCAAAAGGTCTAAAAGACTTTTACCCTCCCTCCTCTCTTGTTGATCTTGGTTACACACAACCTGTCCTCTGCAAGGTCACCTGTGGGTCCATCCTGCTGGACTCTGGAGCCTTGCCAGGGAAGGACAACCACTCATTGAGCCCTCAGCCACCCAGCAGCAGCAAACCCAACGATGGGGAATTAGACCAAGGCTAAGAGAAACTCTTCCACAGTAGAGAAAACATTGAAAGGAAATGAAGGGCAACAGAAATTGGAGCTCAGAACACCACAGAACATTGTTGAGCTTTCCTAGGATCCCGTGGGACTGGATTCAGTAGAAATCTCACACTTTGAAGACACACGTGAAAAAAAAAGACTGAACCCTGAATGATGTTTATTGTAGAGAGAACAACAATATTTGTTTAAAATTGAGGTTGTAGCCCTTCCACAGCTGAAGGAAATGCTGCTCCTCTTAAAAGAAAAGCTGGTTCACAGTCAGATTAACAACAGCCAAGAGCATTGTAGGCTACAGTCATCTTGGCTGTACCTAAATCACCCCACGACACAGGCAAGATTTTACCTACAGAAGGACCTCAAGCTTTTTTTCCACAATGCCTAATTCTGGAGGGCTCAACTCCACTTCAGAAGTGATCAAAAATGCAGTTTAATTGAAAAACCACCCAGGCTTCTGGCTGGAAAACCCATTTGCTACTTGGATGTTGTCCTCAGTGAAGCAGAACGAGGAACGTCACGCAGCATTTATGAATGAGGAGGAATTTAGCAGAACAAGCTGGGAATTTGAGTGAATGTGGACATCATAATGAGAAACACCACAGGAATTCATAAAAAAAAAAACTAAAAAAAGGTTCTAAAAATTTCTGGCCAACTGCTGTGCTGCATATTTTAAGAGCCAGAAGCCCAAATAAATTGTTCCTCCCTCGTACTTGAACACGATGGAGATTCTTGGGTTGTCATTTTTTGGTTGCCAAATGGCTTCACAGCAATAATAGGGTTGAGTATCTCTATGGAACAGAAGAATTGCTGGGGACTGTGGTTGCTACTTCTTCAACAATTGATCTTCCAGCCAGTGTCTTCTTCTTTTCAGCTGCTGGTTGGGCTCTTGAACAGGTCAAAGCTTCACCTGAAACGAGGCACTGCAGAAACAAAGGGGAGCTCACCCAGAAACAGAGAGGAGACCAAGCAGGGGGTAGAAACATGACCTTTCTCCATGAGGTCAAATAGCTTTATTGTGATTAAGCACTACAATACAGTATATATCCATAAAAAAACTCTATAGTGTATATAAATTATTCCTTCCATTCAGTAATTCTTTTTTTTTTGTTTTCAGTTTGTATTTTTTTTTTTCCTCTTCATTTCCATTACAGCTTTGGTACAAGGTGATTTTTTTTTCATTATCTTTTTAAATACTTTTAGCTTCACAAACTCAACACAAAGTACAAAACTAATCCGAATTGGGGATATTACAATCTACACAGTGGTGTTCAGTGGTAGGAAAAAATCTTACCTCAATGAATTCATGTCACTAGCTAAGCTAGAAAGGCATACCTAGCAGACATGACAAAAATATGCACCATTAACCAGCAAACATGTTTTGTTTTGTTTGTTTTTTTGTCAAAATTTTTAATTTTTATCTTTTTTTTATTTTTTTTTTACAGGTTTTTTTATATTTTTCCAGCAGCAAATCGCTTGAGTGTAGTCCTCAAACTCATCATCCTGGTGTCCTCCTCTTCTGAAGGCCGTGAGTTATCCCTCAAATAATGCACTGCTACCCTCTTGGTCTTCCAGGTGAAGCCCCAGTGTCAGTACTTGACCTGCCACCCTGCATTGTTGATGCTGGCACAGTTTGTCCTGCAGCTGGCAGAGAGAACTGGAACGTTGCTGGAGGGGCAGTGTGGGGCCATCAACCGGAGGTTGTTCTGGGGGGCAGGAGGTATGACGTTACAGTAGACAGGCAGCCCAGTGGCTGGAAGTGTTCCTTGACCTGATTGATTAGGTAGCATGATTGGTTGTTGATATGATTGTTGTGGCAATCCTTGAGAACCCTGGGTCATTGGCACCTAAGGAGGAAAATGGCACAAATAAATGGGGTTGCTGAAATTTTGAGCAGGTCCCAAGTGTCTCCAACTTCCTTACAGCTGGAGTATGCAGCGTGCTCTGCCAAAATGGGTCATCTGCTGCTGCTCAGAACTGTTCTCCTCCCTGTGGATTGGGTTTAGGAAGAAATCTCTCTGCTCCCAGGTCTAGTAAAGTGGCACTGCCATGCTCTGGAGCAACACCAATTCCTGGGGTGAGTGCAAACACCCATCCCTGCTCTATCAAGCTCATCTAAAAGGTCTCAACCTTTACCTTGGCCATTAACCTTTAAAATGCATTATCCATGTCGTGGTTCTGAAGGTGCAAGGGGAAAATTTTACCCACAAGCAACTCCCCCATTCCCACCTGGGTTGCTGCACTGTCTTCAGAGAAGCTGAGGGAGAAGGTGAATGGCTCCTCAATGAGTGTAATCAATTAAAATCAATTACATGTCATTTAGTTTCTTAATTTTCCAGAGGGACCAGCAGGAAACATAAGCACAGGCCACCTCTCCCAGGCTCTTGGCACACCTCAAAGAAACCAGGTATGAAATTGGGGAAATAAGGCTGGGTAACTCAGGGACTTGGTAAAAACCAAGCCACTCTCCAAAACCCAATAACCAAAAATCTGGCTACAGCTTCTTATAGAAGACAAAGAATCATAAGAGTGTTTTGGGTTGGAAGGGACATTTCAAGGCCATCTAGTCTTAACCCCCCTGCAGGGAGCAGGGACATCTGCAGCTAGATGAGGTTGCTCAGAGCCCCATCCAACCTCACCTGAAATGGTTCTTCTAGATGGTAGACGTGGTAGATACTGCACAGGCCAAAAAAAAGCCCCCAAAATTCTGTCTTTTAGTTTTTTACAGCAATTTTTTTTTCATGGGAAGAAATTTAATTCCTTCAGCCTTTATGACCTTCTCCCTGCACTGCAGCCTGGAATAAACACTTCATTTGAAATATTCCCAGTTCAGAATGAAAATCAGGAGCACCAAGAATATGTCAAAGAGGAATCCAAGCAACCAATTTGCTTTAGAAGTGTCTTTATCAGGAGGCCTCCTGCCACACGCTGTCCTCGTGAAGAAATAAAGGGATAAAACCTGAATCAAAAGGCAAAAGCAGTCTTCCTTTTTTGGCTCCCAAGTACCTGATAAGAGGACATGGCTGGATACTGCACCATCATGCCTTGCACCTGATTTCCCTGTTGATTATTCATCAGGTTCTGGCTTTGGGGCGGCTGCTGCATTCCCATGAGACCCTGGAACCCCTGCTGCTGGTTTGGCAGGACAGGCTGGTAACCTGGAAGAAGAAAGAGGTCTTCAGATTAAAGGGGCAAGGTTAAAACTGCTCTGAGGAACACAAAATGACCTCAGCACTTTGCCCTGTGTTCATCAAAGAGTTGCTTGGTTTCTAGAGGAGCATCACTGGAGGTGAAAATTGAGGAGGAATAAGTGCTGGGAGTTGACTTTCCTGGCAGGCTACCATGAGCAGGCAGCACACCTTCCTCATCCTCTTCAACCCTGCAGCAGAGACCACCTTGAGTGCAGCACAGGATTGTAGAGCCCTGAACAGACACAGGGTGCTGCTGGCTTGTGGGTGATCACAGGATCACACAGAACCCCAGCACGGACCTCTGGAGACCATAGAATTTATTGGGTTGGAAGAGAGCTCTACAGGTCACCTAGTCCAACCCCCCTGCAATAAGCAGGGACATCTCCAAGAGATCATCTTATCCAAGATCCAGCTCCAGCAGAAGTCCATCCACACACAAGCTCCTGCTTTCAAGGCTTTTTATACAATTAGAGCAACTTGAGGGTCATGTTCCACCCCACCAGCTTTGTGTTGGGTAAAAGAGGATGATCAAAACCTAGGGAGTGTCTGATCCCTGTTGTTCAAAGCCACCCCAACACCACAGATTGTCTGCTGGGATGGCTCCTCTAGGACTAAAGGAGGAATGGTCAAAGCCTGGATGATCTGGAGAGCAAAGCTGCCAGCCAGAGTCATTAGAAATCTGGGAAGAGTTTCTCCTGCAGACACTCCATGTCCTTTAGCACTGGTGGTTTTTAAACAGTTATCCAGTGAACTATTACCTCCGTGGAGAGGTTCTCAGAGCATTGAGAATTCTGAGTTGCAATAAGAATTACCAGAAGGAGCAAGGCTGTGTTGGTTTTCTCTGGAAAGATGAGTGTCACGTCAGCTCAATTTATATTCATGACTACAGCACACGGTTCAATATGCTCCAATATTGCAAATCATCACCTGGGTATTTCTTCATGAGGTAAAGAAAATAAAGGAATGAATGTCTCTGTTTCTACCAGCCTGCTGTCAACTCTGAGCTCTCCTTCAACATCTTTCCTGATGCCAGAGAAAAGTCAGGCACCTACGATGAATTTTTTGGCATTAAAGATGCCCTTCCAACAGATATGAGATTAATATCTCCAGGCAACTGAGCTAAATAAAAAAAAATAAAATAAAATGAATCCCATGAATGATTAACTTGGCTGGGATACAGCATCAAGCATCTCCCAAATGCACCAGATTATTATACATTCAAATTTGCTGTTTTTCTATGCACCAACACAGCGTCAGCAGATTTTTTAGTCACAAAAAAACCCCAACATCAGAAGTGCTGTAACTGAGTTTGCAAAAGGCTTATACAGCAAGAAGAAAATTGTGAGTCCTCTTCTGCTCTCGTCTGCCCATTAGGGGAGGGGAAGAAAAAGCCAGAAATAAAAAATTCAGCACTGCTATTCTGGTTTTTTTGCAGGACTGGAAGTTGTTGAAATGGAGAGCAGCCCACTGACAGTAGAAGCAGCACTGGGGAATTCACCTCATGGCACTTGGGGGTGTCCAAACAAGTCCTAGATGTTGTGCTGGTGGACAATCAATGGATGGATGGTGGACCAGGGATCTGGTGACACCCAGTTGGGGAATCCTGTAGTATCTTGACCCTTTGCTCCATCGACTCGTGGGTGGAAACAGGGAGATTTAAGGTCACTGGCCTGCTTCTATCCTTGCAGAGATGCTGGTTGTTCTCTCTTCCTCATTTAATAATCATGGGCTTCTTTTTTTGCCATCAGTACCCTTGGCAGTACGATGAAGTGATGGAGGTCAGACCTTGCTGCAGAACCCCAGAACAGCACTGGGTCAAATCCAGGGTTGTCCTCAAGGTTCTGCAACTGAAGTGAAGCCCCTTCACCTGACCTGATAGAACAGACTGACCCTCTACCAAGATTCAAGTTCATCCATTCCATTGAATACAAGAACCTGGCAAGGTTACCAAAATATCCTCCAACAGTGCAGAGGGAGTAGAGAGTATTAAGAGGTGAATTAATTTATCTCTAAGCTCTATAACCAAGAAGAAAATGGTGTGAAAGCACAAAGAAACCCAACTCCACTCTGCCAGATGGCTTCTGGTTCAAGGAAGGAACTGGGCACTCTGTGTGGCTGAACAAGAAGTTGTAGATCTCAAAAACCAGTTGCCCTGACTTGCCTGCCTCCTGCAGCCCAAATTCTGCAACCCTGACTCTGCATGCCACCTAACATCTGAAACAGATCCTTCCCTGTTTGCTGTGTGCTGATGTCTCCATGTGTTTTTGTACACGGGTGAAGGAGAAGAAGGGAGATGGGAGAATTAAAGGCTCTGAACAACCAAAAGTCATATCTGAACCTTTCAGCAACGTCCTCTGCTGGGCTGAGAGGGATGCTCTGGAGCTACGTAGGTGGCAGGACCCAAGTGAGATCAGGCAGTGGCACCACCATGCTTCCTGCAGCACCCATCCTCTTCATCCTTGCTCTTCTGCTCATTAGCTTTCATCCTCCATAAAGAGCAATCCTTAAAAGCCTCTTCCCTACCCCCTGAGAAGACACATCCCTGGGTGATTTTCTAATGGCAGCCCACATCAGATGAACCACCCTATTACTGCAAGCTCCAGGGCCTCTTTCCTGCCATTAAATCATCCTGCTCTGTGTTATCTCTGCTACAGAGGAGGATTGCTGAAATCAGGGCAAACAGGAGACACGTTGTTAAACAACCAGAGGAAGAAACTGTGCAGAGGATTGCAACGAGTGCCTCAGAGGGAAAATGAGCCTTGGATTGCAGGCAAAATGGAAGAGGCCATCATGCCATCGAGGTAAATGCTCTCCACTTTTACAGCCTCCATCACCACGCTGACAGTCAGCCCACTTCAACGTCCCAGGGGGTGAAAGGCTGGGTGAGAGACCCACAAATGGGAAATTTCTGTAATTAATTTCTTAATGAGGCTATGGAGCAAAGAAGACAAATCACCGTGGTCCTGCATGTCTCTCAGTAACAGCACCCAGAGCTCACCCTGCTCAACTTAGAGGATGAAGAGGGATCTGCTGGGAGAGAGTTCTTGAGGAGAAAATGGGATAATAAAATTCCACGTTTGGAAGATAAATCTAGAACTGTTCTGTTTAGAAACCCAAGTTTTCCACAGGCCCTATAATTACCAACGAGGCAATTTCCCCAGAGAGGAAGCACATTTGCTATCAGCCAAACCCTCTGGAATGAGGATGGACAGCTTGCTAGAAGATATCCATCAGTTTAATAAGGAGTTATGATGGCCATACAGATATGATGAGAGTCTTCTCTGTGTCCAGTATTATTCAGAGTACTAAATGACACATCCCAGACTTGAAATACTTAGGAAAAAATCAGCCAGTTGGCTCTCAACATTTCCTGTCTTCCAAGGAAAAGGACTAATCTGATGTATGTACAACAGGATTTTCTTAGTCTCTCTGGGATTAGATATTTTAAGGCTATTTCTGGTTATTTCTGGCCTGAGTTTATTTTGTCCTGGCTGAAGTAGCACTCAGTAGGTTTTGTAGGCTGAAGAACACAATCAGGATCTATTCCCATCACCTTGCTAGGCTCCAATTTTCCTTGATTTTTTAAAATAAGCTATGGGGGAAGTATGAAAGTGGCTGGATGCAGCTTTTCCTCTATATCCCTAGAGAATGTTTGTGATAAATTACTAATCCAAGAAAAAAATGTCACTGTAGAACTCCAATTCAGCCATGGACTCATCAGTAAAGTCTCTGGTAACTCCCTTACTTATCAAAAGCTTTGAGCTGGTCCAAGTATTTGCAAAACTGGAAGGAAGGGCAGTTGGCCAAGCTGTGGGAGGAGTCCACTGAAATCCCTTCTCAGGTATTGAGAGCAGGAATTTGAAGGCAGGGGTTTCTAGCAGCCTAAACAAAGCCCTCTCTGCTGTGTTCCTCTTGAAGGCATCAGAGATACTTTATGGGTGTGAACTGGATACCACAAAAAAATCCCCAAAACACAGGAAATATATATCCTTCAACTATCACAGTGACAAGAACTTGATTAATTCTCTGCTAAACTAGGGTTATAAAACTGCAGGATTTTGAACTTAGTCTCTCAACACATAATTGCTGCCAGAATCTTTGCTCCCTGGTCCCTAAATTGGCCATAGCTTTTCTAGGAACACCTTCATGCTTCCCAAACCTGTTAGCAGATCTACAGCCACATTTGCTGGCAGACCCACAATAATCAAGATCATCAATAGTGCAAAAATATCTTCATCCAGCTTCAAAAGAATTGTGAAGGTTGGAAAAGACCTCTAAGGTCATCAAGTCCAACCATCACCCACCACTACCATGACCATGAAACCATATCCTCAAGTGCCACACCTCCATGTTTTTTGAACCCCTCCAGGGATGAAATCAAAAAGGAGGCAAATCTAGAAATTTGCTGCAATTTTGCCTTATTTCAGAGCAAACTATTTGTTGGATTTGGTAAAAAACTGCTGAGGATACTTTGCTGTAGAAGAATTTATGGGTTTGTGGAGAACAGCTCTGAGATCTTCCACCTGACTTGTCGTGTCCATCTCCTGGAGCAGGATGAGTCTTACCCAGCTGAACTGCCCATCCTTGTCCTCTTTATTAATTCCTCCTCAAAAAGCTATGTAAAAACCCAGTTTTATTAGTTTTTTAGAAACCCAAAGCACAGAGCATCCAAAGCACGGAGAGTTTCACGTTCTTCTTGAGACACCACAACCAACTGGGGACATTCCTTGGCTGCTAACACGATGGAAAAGAAAAAAACCAGGGGAATAATAACACAACAATAATGCAAACCCTCCCAGTTCAAAAGATGTGCAGGATCAGGGCCTCACAAATCTGATTTTTCAACACTGCTTGTCCTGTGCAAACCAGAATAAGGTAGATCTTCCCAAAAGTGAAGACAATCCTTTGTGGACAGGCTCTTCCCTCAAGAACAGCTGCTCTGCTAACAAAATGGAAAAGAAAAAAACCAGGGGAATCACACAACAATAATGCAAATCCTCCCAGTTCAAAAGATGTGCAGGATCAGGGCCTCACAAATCTGATTTTTCAACACTGCTTGTCCTGTGCAAACCAGAATAAGGTAGATCTTCCCAAAAGTGAAGACAGTGCTTTGTGGACAGGCTCTTCCCTCAAGAACAGCTGCTGCATAAAACAAACCTCAGGGTGCTGGGAAGCCTCCTGTTAGGTTGGGAAATGCTGAAAGTAAAGCTGCAGAGCACACGTGAGGTTTAGAGCTTCTTATATGTCAAAGAAATATCCATTTTGTTTCCTTTTTACCCTTTTTTTTGTGATGCCAAGCTCCAGCTGCTGGAGTCAAGGAACAACATTATCTCCTAAAAAACCATTTCTAGGCCCATTGTCCCATGGGGGGAAATGTTTTTTTTTGGGAAGAGCACTGAACTGTTATTTAGAGCCTTCTACTTCATCATCCAAGCAACTACCTTGAGGGCAAACATGCAAAATCACCAGACCCAGGGTATAAATGAATCCCTTAAAAGATGCACACCCACCCCTCAGTGACTTACCCAAACCTTAAAAGAGTTGTCTTAAAACTTGGGTGTCCTCACCACCCAGTGAAAAAGCCCAGAAATAAGAGATGTGATTAAATACTTTCATTATATACCTAATCAAATCACACACTGTAACATCTTCCAAGACTAAACTTTTAATTAAGGCAGGCTGGCATTTTGGCTTGGAAAACATCAAAAAGAGCTTGGATGGATCCAAATATAGGAGATGTAGGGGTGGGGAGGTGTTTTTCTTCTGTTTAAAGCCTGGATCTGTTCTTTTGACTCGTCTACACAAAGGATTTTCCAATTATAGGGACTGCTTTAAGAACAACTTGCCACTGCTAAGTGGCTGGAGGCTGAAAATAAACCTGTTCTTGCTGTGAACCTCAGACCATGTTATTACATGACACTTTAATCACTTCTTTTATTTCCTCTTCAATATACTTTTAATTTATGTTCTGTTTGGTGCTGCTTTTCAAAACTATTTGCTCCTCTTGAAGAGAAATCTGAAAGATTTCTCTTCAAGATAATGGAAATAAATGGAATAAATGGAAAGCCACCTCTTAAAGACAGGGGAGGTAACTCAAAATATCTGTAAGATTCAGAAAACTCTCTTTGGAAGACAAAAACTCCTTTTACCTCCCCTTCAGTGAAAGCAGAGAGGGAACAGCCAGCTGCAAAGCCAAAAATCACTGCAACACAATAATGCAGGGCTCTATTACAGCAGTGTAATTCCAGTAAAGCAGCTGATCCAGGATTTTGGCACTTCCCCAGGAGCCTGACTTCAAGGCATGAAGGCAGACAAAGCATGTGCAGCTGTTTTGGGAAGCTGAGGCATCTGCATTTTAGTGGAGAGCAAAAAAAAATAAGAAAAAAAGCCAACCCAAAAGTCACTCAGCCAGCAAATGACATGGGGGAGAGGAAGAGAGAGAGGAGGAAAGTGTCTCCTGCTTTTGAACTCAATGAATCCACAGAGTTATGTCAACAGGCTCCATGGTTTTGGAGAGATGGGCTTTGGGAATCAGTTCCCTTTGGCCACCACCATGACCAAGGTGCCCAAAACCAGCTGAGATGCCTCCAGGGAACTTTTGGTAACTGTTATCCTAAAAGGGGTGAAGCCTTCTCATCCCCACAGAGCTAAGGCACGTCTTGCAAACCGGTGGGCAGCTCTTGTGACATCAGGGAGGTCCCAAACAGTGCCAGGGAAAACCCAAGTATAACCCTTCTTGCTGCCAGCCTCTTCCCACTGAGTTGAACCACAGCTAGTGGCAGACCCACGGGCCAACAGGTCACCCTGGAGAACTTGTGGGTTGCTCTGCAGAGAGCTTTGTTGCTTAGAGACCAAACCAGATGGAAATCTAATCACAGCCCTTGCTATGGCCATAGATTCAGTTCCTATTTCTGCAATTCCTCTTTCTGGCATTTCTGAATAGCTACTATACAACTAAAACATCAATGTCAAAACTCAGTAGGCTGGACAGGAAGATTCCTTTGGTGTATGAGGTGCTGTAGGTCTTGCCTCACGTTGAAAACAGCATCTAGAGAGATGCCTTTGCCAGCAAAACACTGCAGAGAGTTTTCATTTACAATGACCACCCAACATCTCGCTCAGGATTCTGATGAATTCCAAGACAAAGGGTCCACACATTCTTCCACAAAACCTCTGACCTACTTCCTGCTCTTACTTCCAGCCCAAAGTACCTGCAGGAATGAGTGGCAGGGCTCAAAATACAAGAAGACAACCCCAAGTGTCCAAGTGACAAGGATGAGATCTTCTGTACCAGCCGTGACCCCACAGACTCGCTGAATTTCAGCAGATCCATCTCCACGTTACACCAGTTGGATTTCCTCAGTTGCCCTCAGATAAATAACAGCACTTCTGAGCGAACAAAATGTTGATCCACTCAAGATTGATCTAAAACTTATCTCTGGGTATTGCTGAAATATCACAGAATCATAGAATCACCCTGTTTGGAAAGGACCTCCAAGATCATCAAGTCCAACCTTCCCCCAACATCTCCCTAACCACTAGACCACTCCATCTACTCCTTTTTTGAAGCCCTCCAGGAATGTTGACGCCACCACCTCCCTGGGCAGCCCATTCCAGTGTCTAACCACTCTCTCTGGGAAGAAATTCCTCCTAATATCCAATTGAAGCACAAGCCCAGGGTGAACCTCCACAATGCCACTGTGCAACCTTCACAGAACAGCTCCAGTCCCTCCTCTGAAGATCACAGGATGGTAGGGATTGGAAGGAACCTCTGGAGATCATCTTCTTTAATCCCCTGCTCCAGCAGGTCACCCACAGCAGGGTGCCCAGGGTCACATCCAGGTGGGTTTGGGATCTCTCCAGAGCAGGAGACTCCACAGCCTCTCTGGGCAGCTGCTCCAGGCTCTGCCACCCTCAAAGGAAAGAAGGAACCTCGTGGGTTTCAGTTTGTGCCTTGTCCTGTTGCTGGGACCACTGACAAGAGCCTGGGCCCATGCCCTTTAGCTATTGATCAGCACTGATCAGATCCCCTCTGAGTCTTCTCTTCTCCAGGCTGAAGAGCCCCAGGGCTCTCAGCCCTTCCACATCACAGATGCTCCAACCTGCTGCTCACCACCAGTCACCAGATGATGGTCCACATGCTCTCCATCCTTCTGCTTCCACTCAGGCATCAATTCTCACTAACAGTCTCAGCTTCTCACCCTCCTAAACTGGGCTGTGGTTCGTGGCTCAGCCTCGAGGAGCCTTCATCAGCTCAACATCAACTCAAGTGCCATCTGTGACAACAGCATGGCCACTGCCTGGTGGCACTGCTCCTCTCCCTGGTGGCACTTCTCCTCCCTGCTGCTTCTACGTCCATCTACAGGTTAATGGATCAAACCACTGAGCAAAAGGACTGGAGCTTGTCCACCTCCCTGTGACAGAAGGGCACAGCAAGTGATGAGCTACGTCCTCCAGCTAGAGACCAACAGATGTGAGGCTGGTACTGAAGCCAACTGGACTCTGATGGAGCATATGTCTGCCCATCTGGGTCCAACTGCAAAAAACTTCATCTTTTCCAAGTGTGCCCATGCAGAACATCATCTGAAGGCTACTGGGGTTGGCAATCAACTCCAACCAGCTCTACAGCACATCAGGAGCACTCGCCTGCAACGTGGTGGCTACTCCACCCCTACACACCACAGCCCTTCAGCATTTGCTTAACTTCTAAGCATAGAACTCAATTTCTTGATTTCAGAGCAATGATTTACAGGCTTGAGTAGACTCCTGGTCTGAGGCCAAAGAACTGGGCTCCCTGAAGGACCTCCAATGGCAGAGACACCCACACATTGATTCACATTCATCCTTCTAAAGGCTTGTGAGACACATGAGCAGCCAGGGAGCAATCAACCCAAGGAAAAAGAGGGTTCCATTCTAATAAAAACCACTTCTACAATCTAATCAAATACTATCTCAACTTTTGCACAGCCACTGCTTCATCCACCAGCTGGGAAGTGGGGCAAGAAGGGGCTGGGACACATGGACATTGAGGGACATTGAGGAACATGCCATTAGATTAAACGTTGGCTACCTACCAAGAGATGCTGGCAACTAAAACCAGATGTCAACCAGGGATGAGATTGACTTCACTTCTGTGGCACAGGCTCAGAGAGCTCCCAGTTGAGTTTATCTTGCAATTAAACCCTTCTAGTTTACTAGTAGACCCTCATTTACCTCTCTTGTCTTAATTAATACTTAATTAATACTCCATTCTGCATCGCTGCAGAAACACTGACTGCGATTCTGCCACGGGTACCAAAGCAACACATCAGATTAATGCTCTACCTAATTAATTAATCTACGAGATTAATGCTACCTTAATCAGATTAAGGGCTCTACCTTCCAGCTAAATCTTTTTCTTGGAAGAAGGTGATCAGCAAGATCTGCAGAGGTCCTTGCTCCAGTGGCTGGGAAACTTCACTTGTGGCCAAAAGGAGGGGAAAAAGTGAATAAAAGGTAAAAATGTCTGGAAAAAGTAAAAACATTCCCTTTTGGCATGCCAAATAGAACACTACTAATTTCTAAGACTTCAGAAATGTTGATTTCCATATAAAAAAAATACTTCAAATGAAACAGTTTAATTGTCCATAGGCAACTTAAAGCTTTTGTTTCCTCTTTTGGGTTGCCTGGAGGGGGGAGGTGCAAATTCAAAGGAATCTGAGTGGGGTTTTTTTTGTGTTTTAATTAGCCAAGGAATCTGCAAAAAATAAACCAAACTCTTCTGATAAATCAGGCAGCTCAATCTGCAAAGTATCCCTTCTCTCCACCACAGGCAAATGCATTTTCAGTGTGTTTTCTTGCCCTGGGTGGGCAGAAGAAGATGAACTATATTTTCTAAAAGGGGATGCACAGTGGATGCACATTTTTTCACCTTTGCCTTTTCTAAAAAAAGGGCTTAGAGGCACTTTTGGAAACAACACCTGGAGAGACCAGTTCCTCGTGCATGCAGAAGGGCAATGAATAGATATGGCACTGTCAGCAGCAAGCTCTTCTGCACAGCTGCACCCAGAGAGCTCAGCCCAAACAGAGGAGAAAAGGCAGAGGGAGGATGGAGGTGGCTTCAGAAGAGCCTGCTTGGTTTCAACATTCATTCCCCAGTCTCTCTGCACAGTCAACTAACCCCCCAACAAAAAGGTTGAGCTGTCAAGCAAAAGGTTTGCATGCAGACTTACACCAGGAGACCCAGAGGAGCAGCCTTGATCCCTTTATCTCCCCCCTCAAATCATCTGCAACTGTAAATGATGCAAAATTCCCTTTCCTTAGCAGAAACCTCTGAGCCCAGCACAGATTTCACTGTAGGAGAGTCTCAATATTTCTGCTTTGTCTCTCTCCAGGGTGATGTCTGCTCTCAGCAGCCACTGGGGCAGAGCTGCCACGGAGCATTTGCTGCTTTTGAATGGTCTGCAAACCCCAGCAAAGCTGCATTTCCAATCTTCCTGGGCAAAGGTATCTGCAAAGCCTGAGCTCGTGAGCAATGCCAGCTAAGCACTCAGAGCTATGAAAAACACACCATAAGGACCATCAGCATATGGAGCCTTTCACTCAGCAGAAATCCTGAAGATGAGCCTGGGTATGTGGTCAAGGTACATTTGAGAGGCAGCAGCAGAAGTTTTTTCCCTTGCCTCCATCATAAATATTGATTTTTTTTTTGCTTGCCTGGGATATTGCACACCTTGAGTGCATTATTTCTCCTTTCTGCATAATAGCTTCCTCAGCTGTAAAATAAGGTTTTCTTCACGAGGCATTTTGAGATGCAGCAGTGCTGAGGAGTGCTAAATACTCAGGGGATAAAGTCCTTGGAAAAAAATGACTAATATCCAATATAATATAGAATCTGAGGAGACCTTTGCTTGCTGAATTTTCCCCGAGTTACACACAGAGCTTTGCAAAATTTGCAGTTGAAGAATCCTACTTTCATCCCCCAAAAATGTTGTTTGGGCTTTCTGGCAGCACCTGCAAGGGTAGGGCTGAATTTCCAGAGCACCAAGGCTGCCAAGAGGGGCAGGAGGATGAGGAAGAAGCCTCAGGAAGAGTTACTTGCCAGAGCATGACCCTTAACTCTCTGCAAACCCCAGATTTGCCAGCAAACCCAACAGAGATGGGGGTTTTGAAATGAATCTGGAGGTCTGCAAAGGCTTTGCAATGCTGGCTGCAAGGCCACTGTCTGCTCCCCAAGGCTGGGCTGGGAGGGATGTCTCCTGGGGGAAAGGTTTTGCCCAGAATCTCAAGCATCCTCCATCCTTAGCTCCTCTGACATGACCTGTGCATGTCTGCAGGAGTCCACGTGCACTCCTAGCTATGCAATCATTGAATTTAGTGCTCAAATCTTTGTTTCCTGCTCACGTGGTTCTGGATGAGGTGACCAGGTTCATGAACTTCTTCTAGGGGCTGCTCAAAGTCAAAGCCCAAAGCAGCTGCCAGAAACGTGTCTCTGTGTCCAATTCACAGCGTGCCTTTAGGAAGGGGGGCAGCTGATGTGCCAAGCTGCCAAAAGGGGCTGTGGAGCTCAAAATTTTTGGACAGGAGAAAAATCACAGGATCTGCAAACGCATCTGCAGAACGTTCTTCAGCCAGTGCTGCTCGTTCTGGGTGTCAATCTTGAGAATAAACACTGAGAAAGGACCAGTCTAAGTCACACTTTTTTTACTCCTCACGACAAGGAGCTCAAATCCACACCCATCATTTAGCTGCTGCTCCATTTTAAACCATTTGCCTCACTTCTTCAAACTGAAAAAAAAAAACCAGAGGGACACCATCTTCACATTTTAGCAAATGGATCTGCTGCAAATAAATAATGTTTTAATTAGAAGCCCCCAGTACTTTATAGAGCTTGCTCTCAGATTCTGGAATGAGCTATTGCATCAATTAAAAGAAAAGCACATTTTTTGTCCCCCATCAGAGGAGAAGCCATGGCAAATTGGTTCATAAATATTCACTGGTGTTTTGGGCAAGGCCATAAAAAGGAGATGTTTTCCTGGCTGGCCTGGAAACAGCACATTTCATGTCAGAGCAGTGCTGAGGAGAGACTCGTGGTGCACGGAGGACCAGCGAGGTCCTGAGGAACTGGTCATGTTCATAAACAGGTCAACTGCTGGGGCAGGAGAAGATAAATATGATGGATGAGCTTCTGCTTGTCTAGAGCTCACAGGGATGTTATCAGGAACCTGCCTGGTGGGAAGGCTGGGCTAATTATGCCTTAGGAAAAATTAACTAATTGAGGGGCTGGAGCATGGCCAGAGAAGGGCAACGAAGGTGGGGAAGGGTCTAGAGCCCAAGTGTGGGGAGGAGCAGCTGAGGGAGCTGGGGGTGCTGAGCCTGGAGCAAAAGAGGCTCAGGGGAGAACTTCTGTCTCTCCCCAGCTCCCTGACAGGAGGTTGGAGCCAGGTGGAGGTCGGGGTCTTCTCCCAAGGAACAAGTGATAGGACAAGAGCAAACAGCCTCAAGTTGTGCTAGGGAGGTTTAGGTTGGACATGAGGAAAAATGTCTTCTCCAAATGGGTTCTCAAGCCCTGGCTCAGGCTGCCCAGGGCAGTGGTGGAGTCCCCATCCCTGGAGGGGTTTCCAAGCCGTGGAGATGTGGTGCTGAGGGACATGGGTCAGTGGTGGGCTTGGCAGTGCTGGGTTAACAGTTGGACTTGATGACTTGAACAATCTCTTCCAAACAAAAGAACTCTCTGATTCTCTGACTCCTACTGTTCTTTGGGCTAATGAATCATAAAAAAATAGTAATTACAAGTATAAAACACATCCTATAAAAACACTACCTTCTTTACAGGGCAAGGCAAAGTTCCCATTTAGAAAAAAAACCACAAATATAATAAAAAAAGAAGAAGTCAGGGCTGCTCAAACCTGTTTGAGAAGTTATGAGGCATCACGATTTACGCAAATAAAACCTCCAATAATATCAAAACTACAAAGCATGGAGATAACACCTCGTTCAGGCAAGGGATAAAGCTGCTCCCAGTGACAGTTGTGATTTATTGAAGCCATCTAAACCCACTTGGAAAGTCTCTTAGCTTTGCCTCTGCCCACAAAGGGCACGTGTCAGCAGAGAGCCACGCTGCTGAGAAATCAGAGCAGCAAGAAGGGAAGGCAACTGGCCACATCAGATGCCCAAAAGCCCTGAATTACTGTGATAAGGAGGTTTTCCTGACAACACCCCACATGCAACAGCATCCCAGCACCTAGAGAAACACACCAGAGCTGTACTGGTGTTGGGTTTTGGAAGATAATGGGATGGGGAGACTGGCTGGGGTTCCCCAGCTGAGGTTGACCCCAAGCGTTTACAGCTCACTTCTGGAACCAAATTTGGCACAGGAGGTCACAGTTTAGGTGGCAGCTTTCAGGCAGAAGCTGGAAATGAGCTGCCTCTTGCTTCCAGGTAGTAGGCACTGAAGGAAAACAAAGGTTGCACACCTACAACCTGCCACAGACCTTGTCTGGGCTGTGGTCTAGCTGTGCAAATGCTACAATGGGATGGGGACTTGGCCAGATTGAGGTCACCAGGGCCATGCTGGCATCTGCATCATCACTTCTGTGAAGGAAGCAAGTTCCTGGGGATGCTTCTTCACTGGTCACACCAGTTCAAACCTGCAGTAAGAGCCAGGTTCTTCCCACAGCTCAGAGCAGCACTGGAGAAGGAGCAGAGAAGCATCATCTCCCTACTACTGTAAAAGCACTGAAAAGTGATTTTATTGTAAGACATTTGGGGATGAATTCTACCTTTTGATAGCCCCAGATTGACTGTGAAGTCAACGTGGACTTCAGAGGGTGTCCCTTTGAAGAGAACACATCCCTGGACAGTGCCATGGAGAGCCACACAGCACTCAGCTCTTCTCTTATTACCAGAGAAAGGTTCATAAATTCTATCTGCCTCCAATTATTACCATCCTGACACACTAGGAAACACATCTTTGTGTCTCCTAAATGAAAAGCAACAGGAGAAATGAATGACTTGGCCCAAGCAGTTACATCAACAGAGGTTTATCAGCCACTACAGGGTCATTGGCTCATCTCCAGAAGATAAAGCACAATTAACAAAGAGTTTTGCTTCTCGTGGGGGGATTCTTAACTCTTCTTGAATCCAAAACTCTCCCTTGGGAAGTGATGATGATCATCTGTCTCCTTCTAGGATACCCATTGCTGCATAACCTGAGGATCTGGGCCATATTGCACACTTCCAGAATGAGTGTGTGGAATGTTTTAGGGGAAGTTGGCCAGTTCTTGACTTCATGCCAATAAATGCCTCAAAAAAATCACATTCCTGTATTTAAAACCTCCCTATAAAATATGTCCCAGTGGCACTGTAACTGAAATGGTCTCAAACACCTCTATACAGTCTGAGGTTGTGAAAGGAACCTACCTGAACACCTCCTCTACCAACAGAAGCTTGGAGAAGACACAAAAATGGCACAACTGAAGTTATTTTCCTTCTTTCCCTGGGGAAAAAAAAGAGCTCAGCACCTTTCTGAACCTGTCTCTTTACCTCTTTTTTGTAGCTCCCATCTAATGCTGAGAAGCAAGAGCATTTTTCCTCCTTGAACTGAATTTCTGGGTGGTTCAGATCTTACAGCACAGTGCATTTATTTATGGCTCTGCAGCACCACTCTTCTTGGGAAACATTTGCAAGGATTGAATTGATTGCAGATTAAGTGTTATTCTTAATAGTTTTTTCATTGCCAGCTAATGGAAATATGGATTCAACATTATTTTAAGCTTAATGCAGTGTAAAAGAATTAGTTTAGTACACTGTAATTATGATTTTTTTTTTTTAACAGTGCTTAATAGAAATGAGAGGCAGAAATAGATTTCTCCAAGCAAAGGAGAGGAAAGGGAACATTTATTTCTCCAGTAACAACCACCTGAATGTGAAAGCTGTAGGAAGGAAGTCACTCCTCCCCTTTCTTTTCCTTGTCTATACCCTTCAGATATACATTTCCCACTTCAAGGAATGTGTTTGCAGCATCCCTCAAATTCTACCCTAGCAAAAGACAAGAAATCTTCTACTCAATGCTACTTCTGGGGACATCTGCAGCTAGAGCAGGGTGCTCAGAGTCCTGGTCAACCTCACCCTGGATGGGTCTTCTACCACCTCCCTGGGTAACCTGGGCCAGGGGCTCAACACTTTCAAAATAACCCCCCTTCTATCTAGTCTAAATCTCCTCTTTTTTAATTTAAAACCATCACCCCTTGTCCTGTCCCAACAGGCCCTGCTGAAAAGATTGTCCCCATCTTCACGTGTGTCAGGTTCAAGTCTCCAAGGAAAATAGCAGCAGGATTCCCAAGCCTAAGACAGTGGTCCTGGAAAGCTGCCATAAAAGATAAATATCCTATAAAAGCTGGAAGTATTTTACCACCTGCTTTTACAGCCCAATAACTGTGAAGACTCTTTTTGTAACGTTGCCCTTCAAATGAAAGGAAAATTCCCCCCTACATTACCTTCAATTTTTCACTTTCTGTTATGTCAATAGAACAATCTTCTGTAACAAGAAGACAAAAGCTTCTCCATCTTCTTGGGATCAATATTATTGCCCAAGCAAGGACAACTGGTCCCTTTGTCAACACTATTTTAATGCACTGCCAAAACCCAAGCACAATTCTAACTAGGGAGATGCTAATATGCACTCAAATAAGCAAGCTGATGGTCAGATGGATCCTTTTTGAGCTGTGGAGAAAATCTCCTGAGAAGGATGCTGAGCAGGCAAAGTGAGTTCCAAAAGATTTCAAAGCCTGGATGGAATCTGCCTCTGCTTTTGCTGGGACACCTCAAAAAGGCAGATTCCTCACCAAATGTTAACATCCAGCCCTGGGGAGATGTGGAGCTTGAAGCCATGAGTTTTCTTTTCCTCTTTGTTTAATTGTACAAGGAAGGATGTACCTGCCTACACATGTTCTCCTCCTGCTCAGGAGTCACCCGTGTAGGGCTTTGCTCAATCATACAAAGGATGACAAACAAAGGAGGAAGACAAAGGAGGAAGACAAAAAAAAGGAGGAAGACAAGAAGGAAGTGAAAAAAAGGAGGAAGTGAAAAAAAGGAGGAAGAGAAAAAAAGGAGGAAGAGAAAAAAAGGAGGAAGAGAAAAAGGAGGAAGAGAAAAGAAGGAGGAAGAGAAAAGAAGGAGGAAGAGAAAAAAGGAGGAAGAGAAAAAAGGAGGAAGAGAAAAAAGGAGGAAGAGAAAAAAGGAGGAAGACAAAAAAGGGAGAAGACAAAAAAAGGAGGAAGACAAAAAAAAGGAGGAAGACAAGAAGGAAGTGAAAAAAAGGAGGAAGAAAAAAAAGGAGGAAGACAAAAAAAGGAGGAAGATTAAAAAAGGAGGAAGAAAAAAAGGAGGAAGAGAAAAAAAAGGAGGAAGACAAAGGAGGAAGACAAAAGAAGGAAGACAAAAAAGGAGGAAGGCAAGGAGGAAGTGAAAAAAGGAGGAAGACAAAAAAAGGAGGAAGACAAAGGAGGAAGACAAAAAAAGGAGGAAGACAAAAAAAGGACGAAGATAAAATGTTTTCTTCTTTGGAAAGAAACAGATTGACAGAAATCATACTGAAAAACAGGCAAAAAAAGCTCCCCACAAACTTATCTGGTCTTGAGGTCACCCCAAAACATGGGCACTGAAGATGTGAGGAAAGCCAGTGCTGGTCAGCTGGGCTCAGAACAGAATCTGCTGTCCCATCAGAAGCTGTATTGCTCAGTTCTGCTCATGCTCCTGCCTCAGATATCATCCAGGGACTGCTCTTAACCTCACAAAATTGTTTCCAAGTTAAAAAAAAAAAAGAAATAATAAATCTAAAGTACTTTTGAACCAAGATTGAGCTGCTGGTCCTAGGAAGTCCTCACCATTCATGCAACAAAGGGCAGCTCTTGAGGCCAACACAACTTTTCCCCAAGGACATCAGTGACCCCCAGGTTGTGTTTCTAGTATGGGAGATACAGTGAGGTGTAGAAATTGCAGGTGATTAGAGAAACAAGGTTTTTAAAGGAGACAGATTCAGTATCTTCTTAGTTCTGTCCTTTATCTAGACACTAGAGCAATCAGAAATGCTTGGCTAGCCATTGTTGGAGTAAAAAAATCAGCTGATACACTGAATCCTGAAAAAGGGCTTTTAGAATCTTCACTGTGCAGCAAGATTAAGGCAGTTCCTTAAGAAACTCATGGGCATTCTTGGAGAACCAAAATAAAACTATCCACAGCTTCAAAACCACTGGAAAGACATGACCTTGACCTAGGAATTGAACAACAGCTTGGAACATTATGGCTTTTGGTCCACAAACCAACTACAAATTATACACATGAGCCCACCTGGCTCTTGGACTTCTGGCTTTCACTCCACCAAGAGAGTTCTTTGGATTTTTGAAGGCAATTCAACCCTTGCAAAGTAGGTAGGTGGTTTGCTGAGGGCTGAGTCCTGTAATGGATCCCCAAACATTCCCCTTTTTTCCACACCCAGAAAGTCCTCCCTTCCCTGCAAATCTTCTCCATGGATCTAGTGCTAAACCATGGCTAGGTCATTAAAATCTCATTCCCAAATTGCTGAGCAAGAAGATAAAACGAGATATTGTTGAACCTACAAAGGTTTTGGTTTACCAGCCCATTTTTTTTGTGTGCCATCATTCTTCTTAACTCAAAGCTGCCTTCTTGCCATGCAGGAGCCACTTCAAGTGTAGTAAAATCTTAACAAATCTCCAAGAAATGAGAAATTGAGGATTTCTCTCCAAAGCCCATGTTGTGAGCACTCAAAGCCCCTTGCTGGGATCGCTTCGTGGAACTACAACTTTACTCACTGGCTACTCAGGCTTTTCCCCCTCTCATTTTCTTAGTTTCTCCTCAATGGATGCACTGAGTCTGTTCATTTACAGGAGGAAACTCAGGAAAAAAAAATAGATTAATTATGACCTGCTCAGAAAGAGCATTTTAGTAGTCAATTAGAAAGAACACCCCAAGGCAAATTGTACTTCTACGTGCCTACACCTGGTTCTCCAATAAATCAAATCCTTCTGTATTTACACAATGGGCTATATAATAGCACAAATGAGCTGCCTAATGTATTTCAAGCACCACTGTAAACTCATGGAACATATTCATCAGGATGGAGTAGAAGGAGGAGACACAAATTGAGCTGGTTGTGCCCTCAAATCAGTCAGAGAACTGATTTGGTTGAGGAGTAAAAAGATTTGGTCCTGCCACACACTGCTCAGCTAACTACAGCTCTTTAATGAATAGCTCTGCACATCCACTTTCTTCCTTAAAAGGTAACAAGAAAATCAAATTGAGGTAAAAAAAGGGGGGGAAAAAAGGGACAAGTTGCACTTCCTTAACTTCTGTTAAAATGAAGCAAACCATGTCAGCCTCCGTGGCCATTTGGTTCATCTTAAATTTGCACAGAAAACAGGAAGAGAGTGAGTGCAATCAAACATTATATTTATCACTCTATCACTTCAGTCCCTGATAAAAGTCCTTCCCCATCATTCCTGTAGGCATTTAAGTACTGGAAGGCCACCAGAAGGTCTCCTTGGAGCCTTCTCTTCTCCAGGCTGAACAACCCCCAACTCAGCCTGTCCTCACAGCAGAGGGGCTATGAAATTTTTGGGGAATTATTCAAAAGCTGTTCATACACCCATGCAACTTGTACATCACCTTCTCCCTCCATAAAACAACTCCAAGCACCAGAGGCTCAACGTGAGCTACAGCTGAGAGACCCCAAGAAGATCTGCACTAAAAATGATTTGGTGATGGCTTAGGTGGAAAAGGTGCTTTGTAAAACCCACCTCCAACCCTTGCACACACAAATCAGGGGCAAATTCCCACTTTACTGCAACCAGGAACATCAGGAAACCTAATTCAGATTCCTAATTCAAAAAATGTAGATGATAATTCTATTTCACCAAATTACTTTTGCCTTGTGAGGTAGCTGCATTTGTAATTATTTATTGCCCAGCTCAAGGTTAAATGAAGGAATGGGCTTGCTGAGATCCTTTTGAAGCCTTTATTTTTCACCATGTGCTACAAAAGATTAATTGCTTTCTAGTCCTCCAATAGAGGCAGAATTAAAATTGCCATTTGATACAAACTATTATTGCAGCAATCATTTGGAAGGAGCACATTGCTGCTTATAATTTCATACATTTCTCCTCGTTTTCTTGTTCTGTAAAGGGCTATTTGCCAACCTTAAAAAGTTAACTCGTGGAGGTCCCTTTGTAGGACCTGGAAAAATCCATTTTTCTGCCCTCCTGCAGGCTTGGGGCTCATCTGAAGAGCAAGCTGGAAGTGCAGCACTGCTGAGCAGATGCTCTTGGAGATGTCCAGGATGCCTCTTGGAAGCCCTGAGGCCACTGCTGAAGCACAAAACAAACTCTTTTGATAACTCAGGCTGACCAAAAAAGAGCAAGGATGCATTTATATAACTATAGGCAAATATTGGCTTGCTCAGTCAAGAATCACCCCTTTCCCTTCTCCATCTCCATCCTACCAGGCAGGAGGAACCCTCCCCAGAGGCTGCAACAACAAAACCTGCCTTTATCCTTCTCTTTCATAATGATCCATGCCAGCCATACCCACTGGAAGGGAAACCTCAGCAGGGGCCATGTATCACTCCTAAGAAGAGAAATCATCAAGCTCTTGTTAGAACCAGACACTCAGGCAGCAAATTCAATTTTTTTTGGACATTTTCTGCCCAGTGCCAACGCCAGCTACCAGCCCTTCTGCATTACAATTAGCTCCTGCTGCAGGAAGGCTCCTCTGCCCTGGTGCATCGTGCAACATGGAGCTTCCCAGGTTCCAGTTTGTGCCCATGGCCCCTTGTCCTGGCACTGGGTATCACTGGAAGGGGTCTGGTCCCATCCTCTTGACTCCCTGCCCTTTAGTTATTAATCAGATCCCCTCTCAGTCTTCTCCAGGCTGTCCAGCCCCAGGGCTCTCAGCCTTTCCACATCACAAAGATGCTCCAGGCCCTTCAGCATCTTTGTAGCCTCCACTGGACTCTCTCCAGTAGTTCTTTGTCTCTCTTGAACTGGAGAACTCAGAACTGGACACAATACTCCAGATGTGACCTCACAGAGAACCTCCCTCAGCTTGCTGGCCACACACTGGGAGCTTTTTACATCCCAGGCTGCTCAGCAGGACATCAGTTACTGGGATGTTATCCCTGGGTTCCTCTGCCCTAACACCAAACACACCCAGTGGTCCTTCTTCCAGGCAGCTCACACTCCCTCAAGTTTCTTCTCCAGTGCTGGTCTCTGGTGGACACTCAGAGGGTTTCTTCAGTTATTAGCTTAGACCCCAAAGCCTCCCTGCACTTCTCCATCCCGTTGCAATTCTTCCATCTGCAGCAAAGTCATAGAAAACAGCTCCCAAGCTCACAGACCTACTAGCTACTCTGAGCAGCATGCCTGGAGATGGTCTCTGCCCCTCCAAGAGAGGCCTTCTGGCATTTCTGTTGCTGGTGGGGCTCCACTGGTTCTGGCAACAGCAGAAAAGATTAAAAAATGCAAAGAAAAAGAGAAAAAGATGAAATCTGTCTTTGCTCTCAAGGACAATATAAACCTCTCAATTATTCAGTGCTGGAAAATTCCATCTCAAGAAGTGGGAACATTGATCCAGCCCAGAATTAGCAATAGAGGGGATGCAGGAGTCTTTTTGGCAAAGAAAAGACAGAAAGGCAAAGATTCTTTGTAGATATTGTTGAATACCTTGGAGTGCTCTTTACTTCTTAGTGTGGCCTCTGCAATTTTCACAGAGGCTATTTTGAAGTTCTAACCACTGCTCTATGCTGTTAGAAAACTTTTCTCTCCCTGCTGGCTCCTGAATATTAACTGACGTGTGATGACCACATACCAATTCTCCAAAAAAATGGAAAAAAATAAATTAAAAACCTTAAGATTTGAGTGTGAAACCCCAGGAATGCTGACCAGAGTTCTCCTCCTTCAATATTTGCTCTTTCTTGGTGTGAACACTGAATAATTAAACGAGTCATTTGAGGAAGAACAAAGCTTTTGGACCAAAAGTGATTTTTTGCCTTTTCATTTTCAGACTCAAGCATGCTGCAGGGAGTGTGAGAGTATTAATTCTGCTATTAATTTAAATTACAGATACTCTAGATAGCTGAAAGCTTGTTCAGTGCTGGGGTAGCACTGGTGTTTAATGTCAGAATGGCAACAAGGATTTAGTGTTTCTAAGACTAGGAATTGAAAAAGCCCCAAGTCCTGGCTCTCTCAGCAAGCTTGGAATGCAATTATCAGTCACAGAATCCTCCTTCAGCAGCAGGGGACTGAAATCCAGGGTGCAAAACCATGGGTGGAAACTTCCCATGGGGAGCTAATGGAAAACACTGAGGAGGTGGAGGGAAATAACACAGGCCATGGAAATAATATAAAATATACATGGAAATAATATAAAATATGCATGGAAATAATATAAAAGCAAGACTTTAAACTTGCAAAAGCAGAACATGAAATATATAATCAGAGCTAAACAAGTTCCTTGCTTTATACCCTTTTTTTTCCTGCATTTAATGCTCTGTTCCTTCACATTTTTAAGCAAAGCTCTGTGGGACAGATGGAGAATGTCCCTGAAGAGCAGAAATCCTGGTAAGCATCTCCCCCTGCAGCACCCAACAGGAGTTAAAACCCCTTCAGGGTTTCCCACACTTCAAGTTGGAACCAGATCATGAAATTAAATGGGAAAAAAAAAAACCAAACCAACAGCTCCTTCTCCTCCAGATGTGATTTAGGGGAAAAAAAAACAAACCTAAGAAGCTTGAGGAGCAGTCCCTGAGGTTGGCTCCAGGCACTTCCATGGCACAGATGCCCAAAGTCTCATGAGCTCTGCCTTGCCCATGCTCTACCTCTACCCATCCCCCTTGCAATGCTTTCCAGGAGCAAAACAGAGGAAAAATATAGAAAATATAGAAAAAAAATATCTAGCATTAAACCCAGATGGACACCTTCAGTATCAATCTGTTCTGATAGTGCAGCAAGCAATTACTGCCAGAGAAATAGTTTCTTCAGATAATTAGATACTTAAAAATTGAAGTTGTTTATGTAAGCACAGAAATTATAGCTGGAATTATGCAAACAAATCCATCATGGACCAGGGGCTCCTGTCAGGTTGCTAATGAAGGTGGAAAGTGGCAATCTTTCTTTACAAGGTTCTTCTAATGACCATGATAACAAATCAATTGGGTTTTTTTTTCTTTTTATTGCTGCATATTTCCCTTCCCCCTGGTGGTTTTTTTTGGCCCTCTCAGTATCAGTTTATAGTGACAAATGCTTTCAAAAGACAAAGAGGATGAAAAGAGACTCCAAGAGAACATTCTTCAATTATGCTGACACCTAAATGATTAAATTAAGCCAAAAATTCCCTATTTTCTTTGTCAATTTGACTCGGGTTTCTACCTAAACAAATTTATGGACTTGGTTAAGGTGCATTTTGCCTTTGCTTAAAATCTGTGCTTAAAATTTGTTTCAGAGATGCATTAAAGAGACAATCACCTCCTCTTCCTCACTGTGATGGCTAATAACACAATACTCCATCAGAAATATTGCCTTCCCTTCCAGACAACCATTGGCTGTTTATAGGAGATCTATGTATAATTAAGAAAGGATTCTACACCCAGGCCCTGCTCAGATAAATAGTTTTCTTCATTTAATGACTTCTTTTGCCTACTGCCAGCCACTAACTATACTGCTTTTAGGAAAAAGCAGAGGTTGCCTATGCAATCTCAGCCTTCTCTTGCTATCTGGGCACTGAAGCAGGTTATAATGGCAGCATTTATTGATTCTCAACTCCATGAGACATCCTTAAATCATTGCATTAATTGCAGCAATTCCAAACCATCCAACGATGCTCAATATCATTTAATTTTCTCTGGAAATAATACAGTGTAAACTTTTGGCTGGGAGGCATTTTTTTTAACCTAGTACTATAGGTCTTAAGATTTAATCTCCTCAAAAGATGATCAGGATGCAAAACACACCCCCATGGATTTTTACCATCCAACTGTGTGATAAACCAAGCTAGCTGCCTTTAAAAACCAAGCCTAAACATGAACCTAAAAGATTATTTTATCCACAAAAAAAGTCTGTTGTGCTCTGATATGATCTGCAACACTAGGCAGACATCCAGAATGAACCCAAGAAGGGAAAAAAATGGATGTAATTTGTTGCTGCTTGTTCATTTGTGAAGAGCAATCAGAGCAGTTGCATATCCTGAAGTAATACTCGTGTTCTTAACCAGTTCATGTTCAGGAAGCACTTTAAAAAGATCAAAAATCCTCAAAGTGCTATAATGAAAGAAAGTGGAGACACAGATATGAAATAAAATATGATGAAATATGAATCATTACAGCTTTACCATCAACATATCTCTGTTTTTTTTTTCTATTCAAACACAACTAGGATTGAAAGCTTTCAAAACCATCAATATAATTCACAGAAGAATGAAATACTGATGATGCTAGACACAATTTATAGGGCACTTCTAGAGGAGAATACAGAATTATTTCCTTCTGTGTGCTTACAGAACTGGGCACAAGACTGGCAGAGAAGCAGCATAATGAAGAGGAGCAACAATGGTGTGTATCTGAATGAAATAAAAGTATTTCTGTTTACAACCCAAGCTACCATGATGTCAGATATCACATTTGGGCATAAAAAGAAATGAATGTAATTCAGGTGGCAGAGTTTTTAATAAAAATCTTCCTGGAGAGCTTCTATTTGTACCAAATTTCTGCTAGAAACAGGTCACTTATGTCCTCATATGAGCCAGCACTTAAGGAAAAAAGATATTTAAATGGTAAATAAACACACAAAAAAAGTTCTCATTCTTCTCTCCAAGTGATTTATGGTTGCCAGAGCTCTAATGTAATTTTAGGTGAGCTCATCTTTGCTGCCCTGGAGCCATTTTAACTCAATATTGCTCTCCCTCCTGAGCCCACAGGCTCCTCAGCCACCACAGATGCTGTGCTGACATTTCACTTCAGCTCTCTGCTGGAGAAGCCACCGACAGCACTCTGCTCCTGAAGAGATTTTCCTAAGAAAAATGAAAATAAATGGCTGGCATTAGATAAAACGTTCACCTCTGTAGCCCAAAGTGGGGAAACTCCTTCCTTGCTGCTTTAAAAGCTTCCAGAAGCTCCTCCAAGCAGGTAAACTGATAAATTTTCTTTAATAACCCATTTTCTGAGCTGTCAGGCTAAGTGTCCAGCCATAGAGCAGGTATGGGCAGACAGTTTGGGCTCCAGCCATCCTCCCTCTGAAGCAGCAGCAAGTGTCCTGACATCTTTGGGGGAATCACTTCAGATCTCATCTTTTCATCTGCCTCCTCCCTTCCCATCCTCAACATTCCTGACCTGTGCTGTTCTCCCTCCTGGCTTCATTTTCCTGTCCCTAGTTATCCCTGGCTCATGTGCTGATCCAAATTTAAGTCTCCATGGGAAGGGAAGCTGCAGCCTCAGATGCTCACCTGTTGATTCTCCTTCCCAGTCGTGCACAGGAAGATTTAAAAGGTTTCTTGGTGGTTTTATGGGGTTTTGGGTTTGTTTTTTAACTGATTTCTGAAGGAAAAAGGAGTGTGACTACTCCACCAGTTCTCCTCAAACCACCCTTCAGAGGAACGTCTTGAGTTCATCATCTGAATTCTTTCACATTTGGCAAAGAGATGAAAGCTGCAAAGATAAGACACCTCCTACTAAACCAGGTTGCTCCAAGCCCCATCCAAACCTGGTCTTGGACACATCCAGTGATGGAGCATCCACAGCTTCCCTGGGCAACCTGTGCCAGGGTCTCACCACCCTCAGAGTGAAGAACATCTTCCTAACTCCTAATCTACATCTACCCTCTTCCAGTTTCAACCCATTATAAGTCTTGTTATACTTCTGCTTTTATTTTAGTATAAATGATGTGACAGAAGCCAGTTATTTGCCAGATCCCAAGGGATGCAGTGGAACACAAATGTGAATGGTCCTTACATCATCTCCCCAAAAAAAGACCTGTAGGAAACCAGAAGCTGCTTCATGGCACGTCTGTGACACACTCAGACAACAACTATGGGAAAGGGATGAACCACCTTGAGAAATGTGTTCAGTCAAGTCCCAAGATGTGAGAAGAGCTGAAAGCTAAAAACCATCACCACAGCAGGGAGTTTAAACTGTAGGCACAATGTTTTCATTTTTAAACAAGAGATAAGAATAACATTTCCAACTGAGCAGGCAGCTGAAAGAGGGAATGGCAGGAAAAGGCTTCACACAAACTCCAAAACATGTAAGGGAAGTGATGCAGTAAACAGAGAAATAAAATTAACATTTCTATCTCTGCATTGCTGTACTCAGAACAGTTCCTGTGCTACAAGAGATCTTTACAACCAGGATCTCCTTGAGACCACACAGATCTTCTCTTGTGCTACAAGAGATCTTTACAACCAGGATCTCCTTGAGATCAGATCTTCTCCAGAACATCACTCAAGTGCTTCAGCCCATCTCTTGTGTGCTTCATTTACTGTAATCTCCACTATGCCACGGATGTGGCATTAAACTGATAAATATGGGTTTACAACAACAAAGTAGATCCAGATAATGTCATCTAAGTTGATTTGCACTTAGCTTCAAAGACTTGCTGTGTAGAGATAATAAATATGGTACTTGACTGCCAGGCAGGAGAAGCTAGAAGAGACAGATGACCTTTGTGCAACACTCCACAAACTTATATTTACAGATAAACCTCCAAACCCAAACTGTTTATTCCCCTGAAACGACAGGACCCCTTCCTAAGCACAACCCCTGCTCTCCCCAGCCCAACTCTTGCTCTGGTGGCATCAGGAGTGGGGTGAGACAGCAGGAAAAGAGACCGGTTCACTGTGAGACCTGCTACTCACTCTCTTACAGTGTAACGGCCCCCCTTCCAGCTGCACCTTGCTGCAGGGACCTCCTCCCAGCCCTCCTCGGGCTCAGATGGAGCAGAAGGTCATGGAGCACAAGGTCATGGAGCACAAGGTCATGGAGCACAACCCCCCTCTTCCCAATTCCCTGCAAACGTGGCCACCCCGTAGCGTCATGCAAACCTTTGGGGAGTTTGGAGAATGGGGGACAAGACTCAAAGGGTGGTTTGAACATGCACCAGGACTGCTCACACAGTTCCCTCCCAGCTCTCTCTGTGCCCCATCACGTGGAGCATGGATGCTGGGGACACGGAGGGCAGCAGTGGTGGAGAACAGCACCTCTGCTCTTCCACCCCTCCAAGCAAAGAGGTTCTCAAGCTAGTTTTCACTGGATTTTTAGACAGAAACAGCACCCAGCTTTCTCCTCTGCTGTTCCAACCCCAAAACCAGACCACAACCAAAGGGCTTCACCAGCAAAGGTGCTGCCAGCAGCTGGAGGAAGGAGGAAGAGCTGTAAATACCTGCTTGCTGTGCAGTCTGGGGGATCTGTTGACTCCGCTGTGCATTGTACTGAACTGAGGCAATGGGTCTGTACTGCTGAGTTGTTGAGGTAGGGTACTGACCAGATGGGTAATAATACACTGGCATCTGCAAAGAAAGAGAACAGCAGCTGAGGAAGGATTCTAAAGCCCAAAGGTTCATGAAACTGGAAGGGGAGAAAGGATTCAAGTCAAGCATATTAGTGGTAACAGCAATCAAGGGGAGAGGTTTGCATTGTGTCCCTCCAAGAACAACTGCTGGCTTTCAGCTTTGCTCCAAAAAGGGCCATCAGAGCCCAGAATTCTGCTCAGATGCTTTAAGAAAACAGAAGGAAAAGAATTTTAATGGGAAGAGAGAAAAACATCCAGGATACATAAAAAGCTACGTGCAGGTGCCAAAGGAATCAGAGTGAAATATCAAATGCTGTAGAAAAAATGGATGTTTCCTGCATGTTTTCTTGCAGGGCTTGAGGCATTGAGTCAGCACCTTCTGCCAGGTGGACTTCTTTTTTTTCTGTTTTTATTGAGCAACATGTACTACATCACCTGATCCCAAGGGTGAACAGGGAAGTCTGAGGGTGACTGGAGCTGAAGATTTTTTTGTCCAATCCATGCTACACGTCGTTACTGAGGCATTGGAGCTGAACAGTTTTCAACTGACCCTTGGCAAGTTCAAAGCACTCCACATTTTTCATTTCCAGCTGCAGTGGGACCTGGTAGCACATGGTATCAACTGCAGTAGCATTTATCCTCCTGAGACACAGGCACAGTTGTTACCCAATGATTTTTGGGTTCTTTCATCCCAAAATAACTGTTCTGGCCACTTTTATTTGCATGGAGGAAGTGTTCCTGGAACAGCTCGTTCAATTCCATCACCCAAAAAATGTGTTAGTAGAGTAAAGGTAACTGCAGCCTTTTGTAGGCTGCTAGAACATCCTAAGAGAGATCAGGATATTCCTGAAGAAAATATCAGAAGAGAATGGACAGACACAGATAAAAAGGACTAATCAAGAAGAGGGTATGGATGGCTACTAGGGCAAGCAGAAGACTACTGAATGGGTAACTGTGGTGGGGAAAGCATCAAGATCAAAGCTGGACATGGTGGTGCTGAAGTGAAACCCCCTGATCAACTGACAGTCACTATCACCAGCCCACCAAGAGGCTGGATATCCCTCCATCCTCCAAAATCTATTCATTTTCTCTTCAATCAATGAAAACATTTGTATTTCTCAGCCAGACTTTACAACAGGAGACTTGAAAGAAGAGAGAAGACTCTGTCTAAGTCAACTCAATGCAAATAGTTGAGCCTGCCTTGGAGCAGGAGAACAGAGGAGACATCCCCTCAAATATTCTTTATTCTCTAATAACATATTATACAATTTAAAGAATATTAAACCCCTGTGGAAATAGTCTCACTCCTCTGGCAGCAGCTTAATCTCACTTAAAGGATTTAAATTTATTTGATTTACCCTCAACTTCCTCATTCTCCTCTTGCAGACAAGCCCCTAGATACTTGAAAATACCTGAGCCTATGAGAACAATGAGGATTATCTCTTGTGGGAAGATTCTCTAGGTATTAACTTTAAAGCACAGCCCAAAGAATATAGGTTGGGCAGTGAGGTTTGTAGTTGAACAGGCTTAGCACAAAACTGGGTGTGTAGACTGAAGCTTTCGGAGTAATTTGGAAACACAGATTTATTTCTACCACACAGCTAACACCTCAAAGATAGTCAAAGGGGTTTCTCCTTTTCTGAATTCACTGGAATAGATTTGTTATATACTCCTTTTAGAAGCTTATCTGAGTGCAGGGTTAGTAGTAGGAGTATTGGGTAAAAAAAACCCCCAAATATATCATTTCTAGTTAGATTAAGGGATGTATTTGCCAATCATGATTTGCAAAGAATTTGCTTGGGTTTTTAGGTTTTTTTTTTGTTCTTTTTTTTAAATTTTAAAAGATCAGTCACTAAAAGAAGGGCCTGGTGGGAAATAGAGACATGGAGAAAATAGCTGGTTAAGGGGTTTGGAAGGATCCATTTTCATTTGTCTTCAGTCTGTGTCAGCAGCTGAAACATGTTATTTGTCCTTTCTGATATTATTTGTCCTTTCTGATGTTCCCTTAGTGAACAGTGGAATTAGAGGGCTCAGAGATAACCAGTATCACTTACACTCTGTGCTCTGACCCTCTTCAATCTTTTACTTTCTCATTCCATCAGTGTTACCAACACCTTTGTGTGCTCTTCAACAAAACCCATCCCATTTCTGCAGCAGCCTTCTGCCCTGCCAAAAAACCACTGGCTCTGCTTCCCCACCAGAAGGCACCATCTAACCTTGGACCATTTGCCTGGGGGATGTGGTTCATTTACAGAACCAAGAAGTTTCCACTGTGCTAACAAGCCTGGTTAATATGGTTATCCTGACAATAAACCCAATCCAGCTATATATAAAAGAAATAATAATAAATTAATGGAGAAGACAAAATAAATACAAGGAAAATAAAGGCCCTTCTAGGATCATAATCTAAATATTTTAATATTTTTCTAATCATGATTATAATAAATCATGGTATTAAATTTAGTAAATTATTTAATTTTACAATAATGATTCTATTCTATGATTCTTTTGTCTGTTTTCTTCATCTTAACCCTTGACACTTTGAAAAATCCTCCCTCTTTAACAATTACCATGCCAACAGTTGACAGATCATCCTTCCTCCCCTGGATATTCTTAATTTGAAGGTGAATACTTCCCTTGTTTCTAGGTTGACCTCTCCAATGCATTTTTGTCCTCTCACAGATTGCATTTTCTTTCTTAAACTGTAGCAGAATTGGCCACATGGCAGCAGAGATGCTCAGGAAAAGGCACCAATAGACACTATTTTTCCCTCTTTGTCTTCAGATGATGGGCAGGGACTCAATGCAGCGTTGTCCTGTCCACCTAGAGTTCAAAGCCCACGTCCAGGACTGCTCATGAGCAAGGTTCCTTCAACTCACAGCTATGGTGATTATTTCCTCCTGGTAGGGAGAGGATTCCACACATCTTTCAGGCTGATCTTGCCTTCTTAAACCACTTCCCTACTGCTTTACAACCTGATTCTGCCACAGGTATCCTACATTCTCCTGCCATTGGTGGTATCCAGTTTGGTTGGATTGACACCTTCATCCAGGTGAGTGGTGATGTTGACACTTCCTAATGGAAGCTACAGTTGCATAAATGGAAGTGAAGACAACAGAAACCACAGCAAAGTAGGGACACATGGAGGTATCAGTTTTCTTCCCAATATCTACCCAAGTAGGGTCATTCTTCAAGGGTTTTTCTTCCCCCCCTCACCAGGAATTACAATAACACAAAACCAGCTTGTGTGCAACTGTAGATACCCTCCAAAATCATTCTCTGATCTCACCAAGGAAAGACCTAGCCTCCTTCAGAACAAGTTTCCTAGAGGAGACATGCTATGAATAAAGATTTGGTTTTATGGTAGCTATGGATTCTCTAGGAGGGTGCTTCATGCAAAGAGCTAAAATTAAGGATGACACTAAATTAATTCAGGTGAAAAACCCCTTAACAGATGTATCCCTGCTCCAAGCCTCTCCAAGAATTTGTGCCATCTCATTTCTTGGACATGAGTTTGCCACTGTACCTTCCAGAAAGAAAAGAGGAGAAAATAAAGACTGGGAAAGAGAATTTTGGATTCTGTAGGGCCATGTTTAATTGAACTTTAATACAAAAGCTGATAATTTAAGTGCAGCACCATGGGGCTGGAGGCTTGGAGAGCATTTCTTTCTCCTCCTTTCAGCTCCCAAAGGAAAGGATAATACTCACAGGACCTCCAGGCAAGTTTTCACTGCTGTTTTCCAACAGCATGGAGGGCACCAGAGCCAACCTAATAGACCTTGAGCAGCAATGCATTTACAGAAATTCATTGGCCATTAGAGTCAAGCCTCTTTTTCACTGGTGTAAATTTAATGGCAACATTTAAGATATAAAAGTGCTTTTAGAATGATTGCATTGCACTGACTAATGTATCACATCATGTTTTGCATGCATTACCATCTTTATTATACTCTTTTTTCTGAAGTTGGCCTCACACCACCTGCTTTGCTCTCTGAGAGCAGCTTTACCACTTCATCTCAGCCCAGAAAATGAACAGCAAATGCAGACTGCTAATAGCCACACCAAAATTTTGCCACGGGCAGGACAGGGAGTCAGGATCTAGGTGCCCTGCACAGGGAGCTGAGCTGTTAGGGCAGAGGAACTACTATTTCCTTCTTAGCCACAAGGATTCATCAGGAGATTCTGCTCTTCAGCTTGTATTTACCTCCCAAATTTTCTAAAAATTGGCTACACTGGGCAAACAGCGAGATCCTTTTGTGGCCATTTTTAAATTAAAAAAAATATATTACCACATTATCTTGAACTTCAGCTCCTTGAAAATTATTTGTCATGAGCCTTCTCAGAAAAAAATGGCTGCATAGCTTCTGACCACAGAAACCATGGATGTCACAGTCCTGAATGGAATGTGAGCATCCAGCAGTCTTCAGGCTTCTTTTATTGTTAACCAGTGATCTAATTAACCAGATCCCTACCCCACTTAAAACACTGCAACAGTATAAATTCTTCATTACTGTGGCAGTACAGAATCCCATTAAACACAACTGGAGATTTTTCAGTAAGAAGTGGCAAACTCAAAACCCAGGAGGGTTTATGCTGCTTCTACAGGAAAAGAAATAATGCAAGGTTGGTGTTTTTTTACTTTATTTTTTATACATTCTCTTCTAAAGGATCAAATGAAAACAGCAGAAATACTATTAATACCATTTAAAAGTACTTTGAATGAAGTTATCTATGATCGGATAAAGGAATTTAGCTTTTTAAAGTGTATTTGAAAAAGAGCCAGAAAGTCATCTCTGCATTTTACTTCTTGACAGTAATCACTTTCAATATTCTGTAAAGGTACCCAGGAGACAAGGAGAGATGTTTGGTAGTGAACAGTCAAACATAATCAGTCTTCAGGAAGACAGTTAAAATTACTGATCTGTGACATCTCGCATGTTCAAGTCAATTAAATATGATTAATGACTACCTGGGCTGATGTGTGTGTTGCTCTTTTGGTATATATACAGGGAAAAAGGACTATGGATATTTACTCACCCTCCTCCTTCACATTCAGATGTGTCCTGGAGCATGGACTTCAGAAAATGGTTTGAGGACAGGGAAGGAATTGCTGAAAGCCAGGAAACGATAGAGGCTTTGCAAGGTTCCTGCTGCCTGAAAATCTGCTGAGCTTTTACCAGGGATAAAAAAAATTAAAAAGCCAAAACCCAAACCACCCAAAAAACCACCAGTAAACCAAAAAACCCAACCAAAATCTAGATTCTGGATCATTTTTTACATCATATTCTCTGCTATTCTAACGAGCACCGTGAGGACTCTCTAGTGAAGGTCCTACCTACCTGAGCAGGTGGTGGTGGCTGTTGCACAAAGCCCTGGGGTGGTGGTGGCTGCAGCACTTGTTGAGATACTGGTGGACCTGAACCTGTAAAACCTCCTGGGGGGAGCTGCTGACTTGGGGAAGCCATAATGTAGCTGGTCTGCTGGGCTGGCTGCTGCAGGAGAGGCGATGGGTAGACGGGACCAGAAGGTGACTCTGGGTTGTCTCCTGATGATTGGCGACTTAAGCTCATCTGGTTGAACTGTGTTGTCATGTCATCCCGCTGCAGGGATGAAGGAACCACAAAACCATGTCAACGTGAGCTTAATTAATGTAAAAATCAGCCTAAATGCTTTAAAAAGACCTGCAGACTGAAAGGTGAGTGGCATCGCTTGGCACCACGGCCAACTGTTTGGGCTTTTACCCTGTTTCCCCCTTTTTATTCCCAAATGAGAAGGGAAGTTTACAAAAGAAGGCATTGGAAATACAAGGGCAGGAGGAGAAGACAGAATTCCTCAGCCAAACACACGCTGGGAATTTCAGCTGTGTTTCAAATTGATCCCAAGAGGAATTCAGTAGGATTCAGGTGCAGACCTTCTCCCTTCTGGACTGTTTTGAAAATCCAAAGCTGTAAAGATAGAGAAGCTAATAAAAGCTAAGCCTTCAGTTGCTATTTCAAGGGGTTTTATTGGAAACGAGCCCTTTATTTGACTGGAGAGGGTAAAAAAAATGAAAATCTATGGTAGGATGAAAGTACCAAATAAAGTCAATGGAGCTCAGTCTCATTACACGTGGTAATGACACAAGGATTCCAGACAGTATCTGTTCAGTCTTGCAAAAAGATCCATCCTAATCAACCCTCTCAAGCTGATTCTGTGAAGGTTGAAGATTTCCAAAGGGGGTTCTATGCATCTTAATTTGTGCCTGTATCATAAGGCTTTTAAATGCTCAACGTTGAGACATGAAATTTCATGAAAAACATGAAATAAATCATGCCCTACATGGCATGAAATCCAGCACAGAACTCCACCATGCTGGTGATTGAAAAGCAGCCTCTTGGATTTTTATTTGCATCCCTGTGGTGAATCCTTCTCCAACAGATTCTACAAAGAAACTTCTCTGAGCCTGGAAGGTCTCTGGATTTGCACAACAGAGACCAAGAGCTTCAAAACCCTGTAATTTATACATTGTGTGTATAATATACATTGAATGCATTAATCCAAGTGAAGTTTTGCTGGTTAATTAGCCACTAAAAATATCAGCCTTCCTCTGACTATCACTAGAACAACCTGAGATGCCTGCAAGACACTTTCCAAGAGAATTAGCACCGAGTTATGCACCTTCTGTTCAGCACTGAATGTTTTTATTGTCCTTTAAATGGTACCACTCATCTACCAGGCATTAATAACATCATTTTAGCTGCAAGGATCCCTTCAGCTTTGTTTCCATCTCTTATTATAACTACGTGACATCTCTACCTTGGGAAAAAAAAATCAGTCATGAGCAACATTACCAGAGCAAGAGAGAAAAATAACAGGGAAAAAAAATATCTTGTAGTGCCTCTTAAAATGTCAAGTTCATTTTACAAACAGTATAATCTCAGCCCTGCAAGCACCAAGCCAGGTTCAGGCTCAAAAAGAGGATTCTGCTTGTTTTTATTATACAAATCTATTGGTGCTTTGTCATGATGCATCATGTACCACACCACCTGCAGCTGGCTGACTCCTTCCCACGTGCTCTGGTGGCATCAGGGATTAGAAAGTCCAGGCAGAGGGTTTAGTGCACTGATAAAATAATATAAAATAAAACGGAATGATTCCTAGAGGTCTGCTCTCCATTCTTGGTGGATATAAAATCTCAAAAGTTAGCAGTTTAAGCTCCCTCCACATCAAAGTGGGGAGATACAAGTTTCTACTATCACAGGCAGCACAAAACACTTCTTCTGGAGGCTGATTTTCAGGCAGAAAGCCCTGCTCCTACCATCACCCTCTAGGTTAGAAACATCAGGATCAGGGGGAACGTGCTTGACAAGATGCTTTTTGGTACCAGAAATGTTCAAGCCAATGGGGATTTTCTTGGGGGGTTCTCCTGAGGGACATTCCCAAAGGCTCTTGGGCACGTTCATGCTCACCCCCCCCTCCCCAAACTTCAGGCTTCAAGGCAATGAAAGAAATATTGAGTACCACGGAAAACTGCTGCGTTGGAGAGACTGGCAGGAGGTGCTGGGGAGGATAAGAGACTGCTGGATATTGGACAGACTGAGAAGATGGCTGCATGGCCTGAACAGGCTGGAAAACAAACACAGTGAGAGACAATAAACACAACTTAGAGAGAGAAAGAACCACCACCACCTCCATTACCCAGAACAAAGGTCTCCAACAGCTCTGAAAACGCAGCTGACTCATCCCCAGCCCAAGCACAAGAGGTCAGGTGCTGTGATTTCAGTCTTCATTGTAGCCTTAGACCAAACTCTTCTTTATTACAGGTTTTTTTCTGCCCATTTTCAGATATTTGATGGCTGTTAGATGAAATAAAGCCCCAGCTCCACCTTCTGATGACTGATGTGAGGCAAAGCCAAATTAGGGTTCTCCGTTTAATTTGCAGGGATAAAGTGGAAGAGCAGCACAGGGTAAGTGTCCATTTGAATTTTGCTGATAATGACTGATTTAACTCCCAGTGTGTCACAGGCAAAGGAATAATGGGTGTAAAAAAGCTGCTTTGGCAGGACACAATAGCTACAAAAAAAGAAATCACAAAGAACAGGCTGTGAATTGTCAACTAAACAGGCTTGTCAGGTTGGAGCAGACCTTTATCTAAGTGAAAGAACAATTTTCTACAGCATTACTACCCTGGAATAGCTTTACTAGATCTTTCATTTTAATCTCTCATTTATCTTGAGTCATACAGAGCTTTGGTACCACCTCCATCTTCTAAAACTAAGAGCAAATCAAGAAACAAGAGCCACAAACACATAAAACCCAACCCAGGGAAATCAAAGCAGCTCCACTGAATGTAACCATTGTAATTCTGGATAACCTGGGATGAAACTGTGCCAAATAAAGCCCCAGGAGAATCACAGCAGATCTTGGCTGCTCGGAGAGGAAGCAGGATGTTGGATCCTTGAGTAGTTCCCTCTGCTCTGAATGAAGGAGCAGGAACACAATCCACAAAATTAAGTTTGAAGCAGACCCAAGCCCTGCTGCTCGTGCTTGGCCAAGCCTGGCCACGTGCCATGGCCAGCCCAGGGGCCAGAGAGCCAACAAACCATGGCACTGTGCCCAAACTACACTGCTCTTCCCCTTTCCTGCTCTAGCTCCAGAGCTTCCAGATGGGAAGATAGGGTGCAGGCAGAAGCCTCATGGTTTGGGGCAG
>NW_008612763.1:102677-108255 GCF_000691845.1 Merops nubicus
ATGGGGTCTGACATAACCAGACATGGAAGAATTTGTGGACCCCTGTGTTGTACTTGATTCTTTGACTCAAATCCACAGGAAAGGTCCCTGACTCTATGGAGAGAATTATTAGAAGGGCTGAGAGTTGGGGTTGTTCAGCCTGAAGAAGGCTCCAGGGAGACCTTACTGCAGCTTTTCAGTACTTAAAGTGGCCCATCAGAAAGATGGGGACCAAATTTAAGCAGGGCCTGTTGCAACAGGACAAAGGGTGATGGTTTGAAACTAAAAGAGGGAAATCCAGACTAGATAAAAAGAAGAAATTTTTTAACACGGAGGGTGGTGAGCTGCTGGCCCAGGCTGCCCAGAGAGGTGGTCAAAGCCCCATCCCTGGAAACATTCCATGTTGGATGGGGCTCTGAGCAACCTGCTCTAGCTGCAGATGTCCCTGCTCCCTGCAGGGGGATTGGACAAGATGGTTTTCAAAAGCCCCTTCCCACCCAAACCAGTCTAGGATAATCAAGAGACTGCTCTAGTCTGAGACTGAATGCTTCAGCTTTGCTTTAGAAGTGATCTTTGTCAAGTCAGTTTATGCAGACACCCCCCAACTCTCTTAACAGCCCTTTTCAAAATGAAACAGCCCTTGAGATGCAACTGGGAAAGGAATCTTCCCTCCCCACTTCACCCCCATTACAAACACAGACCACAGCCCCCATTTAATTCAGAAGAAAAGAACATCCTGATCTTTCCTCCAGCTGCATCCTTCTACTCCTGCACCCTCCATCTCCCCGAGAGCTTCTTCTGGGAGCAACACCTACCTGTGTGACAAGGTGACTGGCCAGCTGCTGCTGGGGCTGTTGGGGCTGCTGGGATGAAGGCTGCTGCTGAGATTGTCCCACCATCTGGCTCCTCATGGGCTGCTGGCTGCTGGGAGGGTTGTATATTGCCGGGGTCCCATCAGGATTTACAAAGGGTTGACCTGAAACAACACCCCCTGCCTCTTGCTGAGCACTTTTAAGAGTGTTTTTTATCCTGTTGTGTTTTATTCTATTGTTTTATTTCTATTTTTTCCTGGGAAATCACACAGCTTGGCTTTAACTGATCACTCTTTAGCTGACCTGCTACAACAGTAAAGTGCTTGTGACTCTCAATGTTTCATTCCAGTATTTGCCATCCCTTGGTTGTGATTTCTCCTTTTAATTGTATTTTTCTCAGGCAAGGCAGATATTTGTTTTGACACTATGACTTTCCAAGAAATGGGTTGAAGGTTACCGTGGCTGTTAGATGATTCAGATGCAAGGGTTAGTTGAAGTCATTCAATAATGAATCAATACTAAAATCAAACTTTGGAGCAAAAGCAAAAACATTCACGTCCCTTTTATTGCCACACAGTAGCAGTCAAATGAACAGAACTAATCCTGACACTCTGGAGTCTGTATGGGAAGAAAAAAACACAACCTCACCCTTGTTACTGATTTATTTATACTTTAAATTTCAACACAGTGCTGTAGTTTTGAGAGCTGTGCCCTGTGAAATTAGAGGTGGAAGTTATGAGCACTGGAAGTTATCAAGGAAGAAACGCTTCAGATGTCTTTGAAAAATCTCTCAGAGACAGGACAATTTCTGTCCAAAGTTCTATTAAGTTGCTGAACATCTTGCTTCACATGTTTTAGGTGAGAAAGGTCATGAGCAGAGTGAGTGGAAGAGAAGTGTGAGGCAGTTCTGTCCACTACCTGATCTCCTGCTTTTGGTTGCAAACCCAGAGTGCCAACTGCATGGACTTCTCAGATTTGGGAGTCTCAGCCTCCAGAAGTATTTAGGAGGCTGGGGAAGTCAGGTTGGGGGAGTGGGATAACAGGCAGATGCTGGATGCTCCAGGGAAGCTGCAAAGAGCATCTCTCATGGCTCAGGGAAGGATGACAGCACTGAAAGAGAGAAGGTTCAGTAATGAAGCTTCACCCTTTTAAAGATGAGGGGAAAAAAAAGACCTTTCATGAAGAAATCTTGAAATAACAAAAAGAGAGTTCAGATGGTACCAGGGAGGACATTTATAAGTTGTGAACTGTGGCCCTGATAGAAGGGCAAAGATTGCAAAGTCATTTAAAGGAGGAAGAATGAAGCACAAATGCTCTTAAATTGTCAAAAGTGTTGAGTCAGAGAGTGTCAAGAGGAATCCTTCAAAGGGTAAACCAGCCTGGGGAAGTGGGTGGAAAAGAGAGTAGACCAGCAGAGCTGGAGAAAGGGGCCTTTCCCAAGAAGCTTCTGGGGAAGGAGAGGGGTAAAGCAGAGGAGAGGAAACAAAGGCAACTGCAGAGATGGAGAAGAACATGAGGATTGTCACCACCTGAGAAGGAGCTGAGAGGAACAATCAGAGCCAGCAGCAATGGATGCCATCAGTCACTGACTGTGCAAGACTCTGCAGGGTGAAAGGAAGCAGAGATCTTTCAAGGACACAGTGTTGTGATCAAAAGAGAGCAAAAGACTGGAAGTAGCCACTCTGCAAGAGAAGAAAGAACTAAAGAATGCACAGGGAAAGAAAAATCTATTAATTAGAGGAAACAAAGCTCTTTTCTCCTTTTCTTTAAACTGTCTTCTCTTCATCCATGTCTCTGACAGCATCCATCACTTTGCTAGTCCATCACAGCATCCAGCACTCCAAGTTTCCTCCCCACGGAGCTGCTTTTGTCACACCAGCCTAATAAGATGCAAAGATTCTGAGCCCAGGGAGTGACAAAACTGCAGCTTGTGTTTTGCTGCAGGTTGAACCCCCAGCAGACACTGCAGGGGAGCCTGGCTCCCAGCACAGCCAGGAGCTACAGCTCTGAGACAAGAATTTTGGTCTTGAAAAGAATCTGTTCCCTTGGCTGGCTTTGTTTTCTATGGATTTACAAGGGAGCTGCAAGAATAAAGCACAGGGGTGGACAGAAACACAAAGTTATATATACACAAACCCACTTGGCTCCACAAATATTCACCATGAGAGCACAGATGGATCTTTTCATGCCTCTGCAGACAAGGAGGAGGGAAGATGAGGTGACCTGGTCTAGCTGATGGTGTTGAAGGGCAGCAGAACCCTCTCTGGGTACCAGGGGAAAATATGAGCTAAGTGCTGCAGATGGTTAAATGGACCAAAGGTATGTAGGAGATGTTCCTCTTCAACAGCTCTTGTGGCCTGAAGGTGTGGTGAGGTGCAGCCTCCATCCTGGCCAGGGCCAGGAACCACCACAACCCCCCAATAAAAAGGAGTCAATTAATAATGATGGGCTTTATCTCATGCCCACCTCCCCTCCTGTCCTATCTCCTGAGTTTTTAAGAGACATCCCAAACCCCCAGAGATGCTGACAGCATTAGGCTCTCCTGGCAAGAATGTAACAGCTTGGGAAAAAAGTACACAGAAATAGTAAAGGCTTTAGAAAATACAAGTTTGTGCAAGTTTCTATGTCTCCTGTCTGGAAAGAACACACTTGAAGCTAAACAAACAAGAACTCCTCCCTAATTTTGTATAGGCTGATACATATTGATGAGCCTCAGACACTACTACCTCTAAATATCTGTGCAAAGCTTGGTTTAATGGTTTGTCAAGGCTGTTTTTTAACTCAAATGCTGAAATTTTCAGTTTTTCTTGTCTAAATACTGACCAAAAAAAAAGGTATTTTTAGCAGTAGACTCATGAATAAAGTTTATGCATTTGCACCAAAATACTGGAACAAAGGGGTGTAATAGACATAAAATAATGGACTGAGAGATTACAACTTTCTCTTATCAGAAAATTTCCCATTTAACTACAATTGCTAATCACAGAGCTCAAAATTCACCCTGCAGTGCTAATTCAAACACAGCCTTTAAGCCTTTAGAAACCAGCTCTGAGACTCTGACGTTGAATTTTGGTGGCACTCTTATCTCAGCAGGCTTGACATGGAAGAATATCTGTCCTTGCTGAAGCTAACAGGTTCTCAGAAGATTCACAGCCAAGGAGTGACAGGATTTGACAAGAGGAACACCCTGTCTGGGATCCCATGAGTGTTTTTTCTATCACTTCCCACCAACCATGCCACAAGAGCTTCTGAAAACCCATCCAGTTTTGCCTGCAGGTTTGAAAAGACAACCTGCCCTATGTCATTTCTACTTTTTCTTTACATTTCTACATTTGCAACTTGCTTCCTCAACAAGGGCTTCAAGGAAAATATCTCTACAAACAAGAAATTTCCCACTGAAGGGCAGTATCAGGGAGCAGAACGTGGTATGCAAGTAAAAACCTCTTTGGGCAACAGAGCCCTGGAGCAGGCTGCCCAGAGAGGTTGTGGAGTCTCCTGCTCTGGAGAGATCCCAAACCCATCTAGATGGGATGTGGGTGACCTGCAGGATGAGATGATCTCCAGAGGTCCCCCCATGCTGCTGGGCTTCTGTACTGACCTGTGTGTGGGTTGAGGAGGATGCTGCCAGGTGGGATCCCTGCAGCTTCAAGTGGAAGAATGATATAGCTGGTGTTGCTGGGGGCCACTTGGCCACTCATCCCATTCTCTGGGTAGGACACGTTGCCTGAAGAGCTGGCTGGGACCCCGGGGACAAGAGATGCACTTTGGAGAGGCTGATGAAGTCGTGACAGAGATCCTGAGGAGCCAGCGCTGCTGGAAGACTCTGAGCCTGACAGAGAGACACAACCACAACGAGGGGGGTTACAAGGGACCCTGGTCTCCATCAGATCATCACATCCACGAGGACAACCTTCACAGGCTGCCAAGGCAAGCAGCAGGTCCATGCCCAGCTGGGAGGAGTGGGGTCTTCACTCCCTACCGAGCTCAGAAACCAAACGTGGGGTTTGCAAATGGAAAACAAATCAATCAATTAAAGAAAAAAACCAATCAAAACCCACAACACAAACATTTTCTGGAAGGAAAAACCCAAACACAAGCCAGCAGCCGTGTTGGCAGCCAAATAATAAGGTAGCTGGGCTATATTAACTGAAAAGCTACCCAAGAGGCTACCTCAGATTTTTACCCCTTGGGTTTTTTCAGCACCTCGTCTATTAAAATGGATCAATCAAGAGAAATCAAAAGTAATAAACCACATTTTTTTTTGCCTGGAAGGATCCACTTCAAAGTTGTATTAATTGCTGTGTCTTTTCCCCTCCTTGCAGACTGAGGTTGGAAATTTAAAAGACTATTCCTGCAGGGAGGTTTTGGTTTTTTTTTTCTATTGGATCATATCAGATTTTGGTGTTTTTACAACTGGCTGAGATTCTCCTGGAGGTCACCTGCACCAAAGCTACAAGGAGCATTTAGCATCTTCCTCACAAATGTAAAATGCAACCCCTGGAGTTCAGTTTTCCTTCTACAGCAGTCACCAGGTCCTCTCCTGAATCTATCTTTGAGTTCTGGCCTTCCTCTTTCTTTTCCATCACCTGTAGAATTCAAAGTGCTACAAAGCTACCTGGAGATGCAGTTGTGATGAGATTTCCTACAGCATCCACTATTTCAAAGGGTCTAAGCAGGACCCAGCCTGAGCTCAGACTCTTCTCTCTTCATTTTCTGCTATTCTGAAGAAAAGAAATTGCAGCTCTGACATTCAAATACTTTTTTTTAATTTCTTCTCCCCCTTTCCT
>NW_008612763.1:108283-112206 GCF_000691845.1 Merops nubicus
TGATTTTATGGCAGAACCACAGATTGATCCTGAACAGAAGACTGCTAAAGCCAAAGGACTGCAATGAATTCAGAGGTCAGTTGGTGATTTTGAAAGAACACAAAATAGACACAAAACCATTTCAGCAATAATTTGAATTTAAAAAAAAAAATATCCTAGAATTTACTCATTTTGCCCCATTAATCCTGTGCAGGAATCATCTAGTTTACTTCTTTTTTTTTTTTCCCCATCACTACAACTTATTTCCTCTCATTTGAAGTCTAGACATATTAAGCCAAGGAAATTCTGAAACTAATGTTTGGAAATTAACACCAATTAATCTTGGCTTTGTAGCTCTGATGAGCTGTTTTCACGGTGTCTAAATCTGGAATAAGAAACCACCATATAATGAATTCAGGACTGGAGCAAATGGATGAGATAAAAAAGAACTATCTGACTTTATTCAGATTCACATTAAGAGATGTCTTGCTAAAGACTTCTGAAAAGAACTTTGGCTAAATGAGGTTTTTGCCCCCATTACACAATCCAACCTCTTTTTTTTTCCCAGTATATAATGATGGCTTCTTCTAGATTCTTCTATAATTTTCTTGCTGCTTCTCAGCTGACACAATAATAACCTTCATATTCTCCTCATTTTCCATTAATATATTTTTTTATGTATCCTGAGAGATACAGCAGCTCAAAGAGTGGGCAAAGAAGAGACAGAAAAATCACCACAAATGCACTGCAACATGTCTTGCTCTGTTTATTTTGGGTCAGCATTCAGTATTTGATGACTTTGATCATCTCACCTTCCAAACCCAAGGGAAATGTTTTCTTTTTATCACCTGGACTCTCAAGATCTCTCCATTACCTGGGTCCAGATGGGCAGTTTTTCAGGAACAGTAGAGCACTGATCACCTCTGGAAGTATTTTTGTCTTGGAGAGAGTTTCTTGGCTTTAGAACACTTATTTGCTATTTTTAAAGTCACTTGCACTTCTGTATATTACAGAGAATTTAGATTTTTTTGATGATAATGATATGTGCTGATGTGAACGTGATTGTTTCTCTGCAAGCTACACTTCTAAAAATAAGATTGATGTCTCAGCACAGTCAACTGGTGGGAAGAATATACCTGGAAGCAGTTGGATCATGATTTATTGCCCATAAATCAACATCCCTACAGTTCCTCTCGGACTCACAAGATCCATCAGGCCAACTCCTGATGAAACAAATTCATAAAGCAGCAGAAATCCAGTTGCAAAACTCAGAGAACAAGATTATCATTGGCAGGACACTTTCTAAAAAATCAAAATAAAGAATAGATTACAAATACTAAACAAAGAGGAATGTATTGAAATGTCTGCACTATAATCATCTTTCCTCAGCAGTAGCAGTGATGAACACCTCACAAGAGAGATCAAACTGTGGCTCCAATTACTTGGGAGCCCTGCCAAGGAGGTTAATGATCCCTACAGCTCTGGTTCAACACAACTGACACCCCAGTACAGCCAGTTTCTTGTAAATGGGGGGGAAAGAAACACACACACATCCAACAGCTGTGAATTCCATGCATGGAAAATGCATTAGGAGCAACTAAAGATGCACCAGTTACAGCTCTGAAGTCTTCCAGTAATTCTTTAAGCAGATAGGTAGGTCCACAGAGGATGTTTCTTGTGTTTTCCCCCCCTAATAATTGAGATTAAAACTTGTTGTAAGGTGTCAGTGAAAATAAGAGGGTAGCTGGTGAGCTGGATTTTCTCTTCATGGGTGTGTTAGACTGAACAGGTACATTTTTGATGCCTACAGGGACATCTATTTCATTTACCACTCTACAGGCTTAGTGAAGCCTGGAAAGTCCACTGTATTGCTAGAAAACCACACGAATAAATTGCAATTAGATTGCATTCCTACAATTTAGGACATAAAAAACATCAGTGAAATTATTAACTCCCCACTCAACACTAAATTACAGCTTAATACATCTCTCTATTTAACAAGCTTCAGAATAAGAGAGAAGGAAATTTTCTTGGCAATATATAACCTGGGTTTTTGAGTCTTTCTAGACTCAAGAGTTTAGAAAAGAACCCTGAAACCTTCTCAAAAGAGGCTGATGATGTCTTTCTGTGCTTCAGCTTCTCCAGAAGGGTGTTAGACAATGTTTCTGGATGCCCACCATACACAAAGAATAATTCCCACCTTTAAAACAGCCACAAACACTTCCCATCATTTAGCCAAGAACATTTTGACCAACTCTTGACTTCAAATTGATTTCATATGCATTACATGCATGTCAAAAATGTTTTATGATTCACAGGAAGAAATTTGAAGCAGTTCAGAGAAGAGAGAAGAACTTTCCACAGAGAACTGGGGCAGAATTGGTGCCCACCATGCTCTGCCACCAACCCTCTGCAATTCCATTTCAATCAGTGGAGCAAAAGCAACAGAAAATAACCAAAAATCTCCCCAAAAGGAAACAGGATGGAGGTTGAGGTGTGTACTGAGCTATGGAACACCCAGCACTGCCTACGACCAGAGCACCAAGTCATGAAGATCTAATTCAAGACGTGCACAATGAAGTGTTGGATTTTCCCATCAGTTTTTTGGAGTCCTTTTCTGCTTTGCTGCCTTCAACAACGTTTTAGAAGGAAGGATAGAAACAGCAGCTCAGATATTTCCTATGTCTTCTGACAGTTTGACTTGCTGTCCTGGTTTTAGAGCTGTCAGCTGCTTTTGACACCCAGCCTTGCTCCTTTTCCTTCATCTCTTTTATTTGCTTTCTTTTTTTTCCCCTCTTTCTGTGCCTCAGCCAGCTTTCAAATTTAAACACTTGGCTTAAAAACAGTCAAAGCACTCAGAGGGATGTAATTGCAGTGCAAAGAACATGGAATTTTAACATCACTGGTGGGTTAAAAACATGTTCTAAGAGCTTTCATTGGAGAGCAATTTGGGGTTTGGTGCACAGAGAGTGCAGGTGCATTTACAAGTGTTGGCATCCTTCAGTGAGCTCTCCTTTAATACATTTTCTAAGTGCACCCTTTAATAAGCTTGATTTGAACACTGAAACAGCTACTTAAAAGCATCCTTCTCCTGCAATTAGATGTCTCAACCCCTCCAAACTAGATTTCCCTGACACCATTTTAAATACCTTGCACCTCTCAATGCCCCAGAGAAAAATATTCCCTGGCACTCTACTGAAGGTGAATGAGCTGAAGGATGGCAGGAACTTGTGCAAGCCACACACATCCAACCAAATTCTCATGGGATGGAAAGATTCTTGGGTGGCAAAGGCATCTGGAGGTAAAACACACAAAATAAAATGGTCTATCACAGACTTCAGGTCCTCTTCAGCCTTTATAGGAATAAAAAAAAATAGAGGAGAGCATGGTTTCAAAACTAATTCAAAATTGCTGTGTTGGAAATGCTCAGGAACAACCCAGACAACAATTCTACTGCATCAAGTTTCCAAGTCAAAGTCATCTCTTAATTCTGTTGGAGTAAAATTGAAAGAGAATTTTATCTTCAAAAGGGACCCACCAAGACAACAATTCTACTGCATCAAGTTTCCAAGTCAAAGTCTTCTCTTAATTCTGTTGGATTTCACATACATAAAGATGGAGTAAAACTGAAAGAGAATTTTATCTTCAAAAGGGACCCACCAGGTTCCTCCCCTAACTTGACATATTCTGGGATTCTATGAATCTTAAGATAACAAACCCAATATTTGTTTAGGGTTTCAAATGAACTGGATCTTCTCAGGTGCTCTTGCATAACAGGTATAAGGCCAGCAGGACCAGGGCAGGGATTGTCCCCCTGGACTCAGCACTGGGGAGGCCACACTTCAAATATGGGGTTCAGTTTTGGGTTCCTCACTCCAAAAAGGACACTGAGTGGGCTGGAGTGTGTCTAGAGAAGGGCAACGAAGCTGGGGAAGGGTCTAGAG
>NW_008612763.1:112337-126596 GCF_000691845.1 Merops nubicus
CCGAGGAACACGCCATAGGACAAGAGGAAATGGCCGCAAGTTCCACCAGGGGAGGTTTAGGTTGGATAGTAGGGAAAATGTCTCTTTTGCAGACCACTTGTCCCAATAAGAATGGTTTTTATCATCAAAAAGCACCACACCAGCCATATTTGAAGACCCTCTGGTCTTCAATCATATGCCAAGGATCCAAGGTGGCCAACCACTGGTGGAATGCAAAGGCTTCTAAATTCATTTACAGCACTGGAGGCAGGGAAGAACTGACCCAGGGGATCAGTCCAACTCCAACTGTGTGGCCAAAGAACGATGCCATCCTTCCTCTGCTCCCAGCTGTGCTCATGTCCCACCACTGCTGCCTACAGGAGGCAGTTTGGGGACCCTTCCAGTAACTGGAGATCCCACATAATATGTCTACTACATAGGGAAGCTCCCCAAAACCTCTTCAGGCAGAGCCAGCTTTTATGCTGTTAACTTGGAGGTGGGACACCTGATGTTAATGCTGAAGGTGGGGGCACCTGGTGGTCATCTCCTCATCAGTTCCCACCCAAGGCTGGCCAGACCCTGGGTGAAAACCAATCAGGAAGGTCTTTCTTGCCTGGTTGTGGACATCAACCCTCATTCAAGGTCAGCAGTTTAAACCCCAGCACTTCAATGTCTTCCCTGAAAGGGCTGTGAAGCCCTGGACCAGGCTGCCCAGGGCAGTGGTGGAGTCTCCATCCATGGAGGGATTTAAAAGCCATGGAGATGTGGTGCTGAGGGACATGGGTTAGTGGTAACTTGGTTGAGTTAATGGTTGCACTTGCTCTTAAAGTTCTTTTCCCACCAAAATGCTTCTTTGAGTTTATAATATTTTAAATCATGTTCAAGATCTTCAGGTTCAGAATGTAGTCACCAAGCTAAAGGTTTTCTCAACCTAAAGCTCAAAACTCCATCCCCCAGCATCCTGAATCAGAGCAAAGGCTTCCAGAGAGCTTTGGGAAGAGGAGTGAAATCTGACCAGCTCTGATTTGATAAACTGGGTTTAATGACTGTCCATAAAGCACTCTGAAGCTGAGAGAGCACTAAGTGCTGAGTATTGATTACCACTTGTCCTGTACTATATTCATCAGATGAACCAAACTGATGGAATCATCTGATGAGCTCATGATTTATTAGGCACTTTTACACAAAAAAATAATGGAGTAGTTGAATGGCAGGGCTTGACATGACTTAGATCTAGACTCCTAGGGTCATGTCCCCATGAAGTTAATGCAAAGAAATGCAGAATTCCCACCAGGTTCAGCATCTCCTTAAATGGTGCCTTCGTTTCATAAAAACTAAGCAAAAAAAAATGGAGATCTTGTGGGACCTCTGTGAATCCAGCACTTCTCTTCCCACCACAGCACACTGCCCCATCTGCCAGCAGCCAGGGAGATGCTGCACTCCAAGCTGCAGATGGTCTACACCTTAGCAAGGACAACAAAAGGTTCTTGGATACAACTGCTCATCTCATTCACCACCTAGCCCAACTGTGGGGGCTGGACTGGATGACCTCTGAAGATCACCAGAAGGTCCCTTCCAACCCAAACCATGGTGTGTCAAGCTCTGGGAGGTGCCAGCAGAGCCATTTCCCAGTGGCCAAGCAGAAGGGTTGTGACCCCAAATCAGTACTAGCTACCTGTTTTGGACAGTTTGCCGGTACTTCTGTTACTGGATGAGCTATCTCCTCTTGTCAGGACAGTTATCCCACCAAAACTGGCTGTCTTGGTGATGGCTGGCTTCAGGTTCCTGTGGGAGCTGTCTGAGTCTGTGCTGCTCCATGGCCTCTGGTGGTCTGTCCACTTGAGGTCGTTCTCCGTGCTGCTCTGCCGGCTGCCAGACGCCTTCCCCACGCTGTCCCTGTTCCCCCTGGGGACACCACCAAACCAACGTTAACACACAGACAACACCACCTTGGACTCTTTGGGCACGCTGAAAGAACAAGGAGATGCTCTGTGTTTCCAAAAGCGTGCCTGAAATTGAGGGGGGTTGACCCAAAAACTCGTCTGCCTTGAGGAGGTCACCACTGCTGTAGCTTTCTCCATGCTCAGCACTGACCACAGCTCCCTCCTCACACATGTCCTAAGAGGACTTCACCAGATGGGGCTCATGGAGAGTTTCTCTTGCCTCTTGACTGGTCTCTTCCCTCAGCAAACCCTTCTCAACTTCTCCCTTTGCTTGTCCACCACCCGGAATGTTTGGCTCACTAAACTTCACCTGCCCTCTACCTTGGTCTTCACATCCATCCTCCTCATTCCTGTTCCACCTCATCCCCTCTTACCATCTGCTCTGTGAAGTCATCCAAAGCCTTTCCCCTTAACCTGTGTCCTCCTGGGTGACCCCAAACTCTTCAGTGCTAATGCTCCACTTGCAGACCCACCACTTGGGTCTCTAAGTATATTTTTTTTTCCCCTCTGCATACAACAATTTACAAAAAATGGCCATAATTTGAAAAGTGCCAAAATTTTGCAATAATTGCAAAAAAATCCCTGGGTAGAAACTGTCCTTGAACAGCTGCAGAGCACCCAGTGTGCTGTGAGTAAGAGCACAGCGAGCTGTGAGCAGAATTTGGAGGAGAATGGGGCTTATTTATGGTGAACTGCTTACAGTGTGCTGCTAAAATGAGCAAACCAGCATGGCCACCACAGCTCAGGGCACCACGACCCTCATCCCAACTGCTGCTAAGACCACTGGCTTTTGGAAGCCTTCTAGAAGACATTTTCCACCCCTCTTGCCTTCTAATACCTTGCAGGCTCAAAGCTCTTTCTAGAAATCAAAAGGATGGGGCTCTATTTTTTCATTTGGGGTTCTTTTTTTGGGTTCCCTTTCTCCTTGTGACCACGGCTCCTGGTTTTTGGTTTTTATTTGGAGGACTTGCTGAGCTGTGCCACTCAGGATGTGCAGGAGCAGCGTGGCAGAGCCAGGATTAGGCTGGAGTGTTCCTTGCCTGGGTTCAGAGCCTCTCACAGATGTGATCAGCATTATTAACTTGACTTTTCTTAGACCCAGACACAGGGAAAGCATGGAGAGAAACAGCACAGAAGCAACAACATAAGATTTAAAAAGAAATTGTCCTTAAGATTTCATTGGAAAGGAAAAAAAAAAAGACCCAGACACAGGGAAAGCATGGAGGGAAACAGCACAGAAGCAACAACATAAAAAAAAAAAGGGGAGATTTTAAAAAGAAATTGTCCTTAAGATTTCATTGGAAAGGAACAAAACAAAGTACATAATTTTCAGACTCTTTTGCATTCTTGTCCTTAAAAATTAACAATTCTCTTGGTATATCCTTGAGGAAAAGAGACAAACAAGAAGTTTGTGGCTTTGAGTTCCACAAAATCCCTTTTTGTCCCCCAAACAGGAATGAGTTACTAAGAGCATCTGTAAGATGCCTCCTTGCTCCTCTGTGCCCAATCTGAGGCTCTCAGATCACCCAGGTTAGCCCAAAGCATGGAGAAAAGTCTTCCTGCCTGTGGCCATGGGATGCAGGTCCAGATGTTCCTTAGCTGGTGCAGTCTCACCATCTCCTCCACGGTTTGAAGTGACACAAACCATCACTGCTACATCTCCAAACATCTAGTGATGACCCCACTGCTGCTTAGCTATCCAGCAGCCTTACTTCTACCTGCTCTCCTTAAGGTTGCTGGCAGCTGATGGATTTAAAAGCAGCTTGGCATGCTCAGCTCTGGTTGATTTGTTGGAGCAAAGTGGAGGTTTAGTCTGCTCTCCCAAAGAAGAAGTGATAGGACAAGAGGACACGGCCTCAAGTTCCACCAGGGGAGGTGTAGGTTGGATATTAGGAAAGAAAAACTCTTGCCCAGAAGGGTTGTCAAGCCCTGGAAGAGCCTGCCCAGGGCAGTGGTGGAGTCCCCATCCCTGGAGGGGTTTCCAGGCTGTGGAGATGTGGTGCTGTGGGGACCTGGCAGTGGTTAATGGCTGGACTTCCTCATCTTAAAGGTCTCTTCCAACCAAAATGATTCTGTAACTCTGATTTGAACTGGACCTCTCAGAGGAACAATGTCACCACCAGGCTGGCTCTGCCACTGATCCAGTGTGACAACTGATAAAGTTCTCCATGAAAATATGGACTGATTCCCAGGGACCCTCTGGATTTGGGATCCAGGATGCACCTGAACATTCTCTGGGCAGAAGGCACTGGAGTTTGGAAGACACAGTTCACAGTTTCAAAACATTGAAGTTCCCTTATCTAAAGCAGCAATCGATTTCACCTCATGGTTCTTTTATTTCAGCTTTTAATAAATCAAAGAAAAATCAAGGAAAAATCAAGGAGAAAAAAGTCAATCTGGGCACCAGTCTGTGAAACATTCCTGTTGTATACACTAGAAGACAATTAACTTCTACCAATCACAGTCACCCCCAAATTGTGGCAGTCTGAGAAGCTGGGCAGCTTGAAACCCCCTCTGGATCCTGAACCAACGAGCAGTAAAACCAAAGAGCAAAAGGCCCCATTGTGACCTCCCCATCCAAAAAGTGGGATAAGAACTGTCCTCCATGCCCCTTTCCAAAAAGGATGCACCCCCACCCATCCAAGTCTCCCTCTGTGAGGACACAGATGGAATCCCAGGGAGAATTTTGGGGAAATGAATATTAAGTCATACAAACCTAAAGAGCTGTCTTTTCTTGTGGGTATCGTTGCATATGCTACTGTCTTCCAACAGCCTACTGAGAAATGAAAAGAGAGATTATGGCAACATGGACATGGTGATTCAAATGGATCTGATCTCTAAAGCTCTCCTGAATTTCTAACAACATCTTCCAACGTGTGCTGGTTTCAGAGTTTGAAAAAAATCAAGGCTAAAACTGCAAACCTGTGTCGTTGAGCCCCCACCCTACCCCCTAAATGTAGGTTCAACAGAAGATTAGAAATGCCAGCCAAGGAGGCTGAAGGCCATTGAACATTTCCTGAGAGGAAAGTCTCAGAATTCAAGGTAATTCTCAGAAGCCAAGGAATCATTCAGCTACACCCAAAAGAAAACTCATCAAAACACCTAATAACACAAAAAAATGCAAGCCAGCAAAATACAGCACGGATCATTTTAAGCACTTGCTCAGTTGCTGGGGAATCTCTTGCAGCTCAGAGAGACATTCTCTGATGGAAAGGAAAAGGAAAAGCAAAGCACTTAAACTGGGACCTAACTTTCCACATGGCAAAACAACATTATCCCATGAAGGTCCCCAGCCCACCCTGCTCTGAGCCCTTTCCCTGCTGACTTGGGAAGATGAAAGGTCACTTTTGTTGTCCAAATCTCTCCAGAGTGGGCAAAGTAGGTTTATGGGAGCATCTGCTTTTGGGTTTTCAGGTTCCTCTGTTGCAATTTTGATAAAACCTATCTCCATAGTCATAGAATCAGAGAATCCTTTAGGTTGGAAGAGAACTTTAAGATTTTGAAGTCCAACCATCAAGTCAACACTGCTAAGTCCTCTGCTAAGACAGAATCTGTGTCATGAGACAGGAGCAGCACCTGAGGAGACATCCTGATGAGGTGGTGACACAAGGGTGGCCACGACCTCCTGAGGGCCTTCCCTCATTCCACTCAGGGGACTGTCCATCAGAAAAGTTGGTTTGTATCCTTACTGGGGAATAATTTTCTGTGGGGGCAGCCTTACCCATAAATGCCTCTGGCAGATGTAAGGATGGACAGAGAGAGAAATTCTGTGACAGATTCCTCAAGGGGATGGCAAACCATTTTAAAACCTGCACAGGAGAGCCTTGGGCTGGCACTGCTCAAACACTCACCCCTGAAATCCCCAATGTTTGGGTTAAAAAACCCTTTAATCTGTCATAAGGTGCAAAGTTGCTAAGATTTTTAATACAGTTAAGCTGCTATGGAGTTAATACTTCATATTTTGTAGATCTTCCACAGTTTCTTCTTCCCTTGAAGTAGATTTTTTATGATAAAAAGAACTATCACACAGTAATGCAAAGTAACAGCTGGCTCAGATATCACCATTTCTTTCCTGGAATGCAGCAGTCAAGCAGATCTGGGGGCTTGGGAGCCTTCAGGAGCAACAAGTGCTGCTCCTCAGCCTCACAGAAGAGCAGGATACACACCAGAAAGCTTCAGAATTACCATCATCCAGCCACCCCTGGAGTGCTGCTTCAAGAGCAAAGAAAGTTACCTTCTCCAGGCACTCCAGAGAGAGATTGGGCATTTGAAATGACACCTCAGGTGGGCTTCCCACCCCTCCCTCCCTCCCACAATCTGCTTTTTCAAGGTCTTGGGGCAAGCAGCTGGAACATCTTCTCTGCTCAGAAGCAATGCTGCAAGACAAGCTCTTCCCCCCCCACCCCTCCAAAGCACAAAACCACTGCAGATAATAGGGGTTACAAATGGGCTCGTGAGGAGAAACAACTACAGAGAGGCAAAATAATAAAAGAAACAGCTAAGTTGAACACAAAAAAAAAAAAGCAAGCTATTTTTTTTTTTACCTGTTTTCCACAAAAAGGTTTTCCTGGGAGCAAACTGACTGAAAAATAAAAAAGGCATTGTATCAGACGTTCTAGATATGCTCTGCTGTTCCAATTCCTTCCTTGAGTTTAGAATCACCTCCCCTGCTCAGGCTTAAGGGGATTTCAATTCATGCATCATTTGCATTTGCAGGAGACAAAGGGGAGGGGGGGAGAAAAAAAAAGGTCAAGGCCAGTAAAATCAATTCCATGCATTACAACACATTGCCAACGAGGGGTCTCAGTTTGGGCACAAACTGAAACTTCTCAGCCCTGAGATCAGAAGAAGGTGGTATGTGATAAAATACCAGCAATCCAAAGAGGAAAATCAGGGTTGGTTTTTTTTCCACCAATCTGCTCTACCACCTCAAAATGAGACTGGGGAATAGCACGGAGCTGCAGGTAGGAAGGACAAACAGGAGGAAAGCATGCAGAAGTGGCAAAGTTCTTCAAAGGGAGAGAGAAGATACTGCACTGCTTCAGAAATACTCTGCAGCTGGAGAGGGAACAGCCACAGCCACACCCACATTGAGATATAAAAATGCTGAGAACAGTCTTAATAATAATATTAATGATAATAATAGCCTATTGCAAAATGCTTCTCTGCTGGAGGACTCGGATCCTGAGAGAGGTGAAGGGCTCAGAAGAAATAAATCCTATGGGCAAGGGCATCATTCTTTTGGCATTACTTAATTTTTTATGCAGAGAGATGAAGCTGTGCTCAATTTCCCATGAATAATTCTCTCTCTTTGATTTTTTTTTATCCATTTCCCTCCTATTTCATGTTCCAAAAGTGCCTCGTAGCTGTCACTGGATTAGATCTCCATGAGGTAGAGAAGAAAGGAGAGTCAGGACTTGAATTTAAACAGAAGGCAGCAAAGGGAGGAGGAGGGCCCCAGAGATCATGCCCATTCCTTCTGTAACAACAGGACTCAGAGAAGAATTCAATCCCATCATTAGCTGTGTCACATTTTAATGGCTATCAACAAATTTGGGATGATTTTGCAGAGGGGGAGCTAATGACCTACTCAAAGAGCCTTGGCCAACACCCCAGTGACACCCTGCTCGGTCCCAGTGCTCCAGCAGATGCAGGGGCAAAGTTTTCACCATGGGTTTACACATGGAAGGAGTTTAGCCCTGAGAAGGCAAGGTGGTTTCTCATCAAAGCTGTCATTTGCCCACCCAGCATCCACCTCAGGGAAGATCTGACAGCTCCGGGGGCTTCCCAGGTGAGCTCCCACCCTGCACTCCTCCTCAAGTTAAGGCTCTGGGCTGCATCTCTCCTTAGCACAAAGCCTGAGGATATTCAGGAGCAAGTTCTCCATTGCCAGGGACCACATCTCCACCAGTTGAGAGAAGGCATCAACCATTCCACCTAGAATCACTGGGATCCTTTGTGCAGCTACCTCTTCTCTCATTTCATGTACCTCACTGACAAGGTTGCATTAAATGGGGCTGTGGAGTCTTCAGTATAGTCTAACTACTTATGAGCACAGTGAAACCACCCTGTGGGCTTGTACAGCCCCAACTGTGGGGCTGAGTCTTCATTTTGAGGTTCCACAGCAAACCTGCTCTTCTAAAATGAGTAAAAAACCCTTCACTTAGACCAGAGTACTGGTCTGTGTGCCCACAAAGTTACAAGAGCAAAGGTGGCATGTATCTGTCTGGAATTTTTGAATTTTATTCAATTTTTTTGTTTTTCAAATAAAGCAGTATAAATAGCTGAGATTTGTATTTTATCAAGGAAGTGGAGAGGTCTGCTCCTTTTTCACTGTCTTGATGGGAACCACCATCAACTGCATTATGGACTTAAAGACAGAGCCCATAACAACTCAATTTGTCTTCCAGGCTGATGATTCTGGCACGAGGCCACATCACCCCTAGAAATTGTTTTTCAGTACAGGTATGAGGCTGAGAGGCAGAGAAAACAGGCACTTTTTTGGGGGTTAAGTTATTCTTATTATTAAAAATCAGATGGCTAAGAAGCTCTGGATAGCAATTTAGCCACTCCAAGGTCAGCATTCATTTCCCTGATTTGCAGCATCAATAAGGCTTCATTTAAAGCCCCAGGAAAGAAGTTCACAGCATAGCTGTTGTCAAAAACCTTCTTAAAACCCTTGGCTCTTGTGTATTTCTCAAAGACATTGAAAAACAGCCTACAAAGGGAAGAAAGTTCTGCAAGATTATCTACAGGTTCTCCTCCTTGGAGCCCTGCACATGACTCATTGTCATTTATTTCACTCCTCCAGCCTCCCAGAACCTTTTAAATTCTCAACTGGAAAACGTGCATCAGCTCTGCCAGTGCACTAGGTCTATATTGAGGGGTCCTGCTTGTTTTTAATTACATTAGCCACCACAGATAACCATTAACATGCAGCAATATCCTGCAGTGGATCCCATCAGGTCATCATTTGCACATCAGTTAACAAGCTATGATAGATCTCAGGCTTCCAGCTAATGTGGAGGGCTTGTTCTGCAGCCACAAACCAAGGCTCTGTTCAGCAGCATGGGAGTTTTGGTGCCTACAGGTTTGTGGCAGCCAACACATGGTGTGTCTTTGTTTTGTTTTTTCTTGATTTTAAACCCTCTTCATCCTCATCTTTTCCTAGGGGAAGGCCAGGCCAGGCTGCAGCTACATGTTCAAGTGTTTCTTTTGGGACTCTTTAATCAGAGAGTGATAAAGATCCTCAGGGTTTTCTGAAGTAGAGAAATCATGATTTGATTTTTCTAAAGGATCTGGCTCTTCAGAATAGAGTCAAAAAAGAGCCATGACAATTAACAACAAAAATTAGAAAGCATGTAGTATCTTTAATAAACTTCACATATACCACGGGCAGTTGTAGCATTGTGGAAGTGATAAAATATCTGTGTTTTTTAGTGAATACACAACAATTATTAGAGGAAAACATCTATAAACAATGGATGGTCCTTATGTGATCCTGGCTCATCATTTTAGAGATTGCATTAACCTCAAACAATGACATTTCCCCCACATCATTGGAGTGCTAGTCTTTAGAACCCATTTTCTGCATGCTTGGAAGCCAAACTGGACCATTCTCAGTTAAATCTACAATTTCAATGAATGAACAGGGAAAGAACAACACAGACTTTTAAAAAAAATCTTTTAGATTATTCTTTGTCTTTCTTAATTACTTTTCAACCTGTTAAAAGCAACTAAAGCAGCTCCAACAAGAAAGCTCTTTACAAGACCCAGATACTCCAGGTCCTCTGCTCCAGTGCACTTGGTTGTAAAATTCAAAATTGCTGTAAAGAAATGAAATTTCCAATAAAAAAACAGGCTTTAAAAGGAAGGTTGGAGCCTTTGCCAATGAAAACCAACCTTGAGAACAGCTTTGAGCACAACAGAGCTCACGCAGCAGGTTTTTTTCCTGTCAGCAGCCTGAAAAGTTTGAGGTGCCTGTTGTTGCTGCTACTTCAGTGAGCTGGAAGGATCACGTTTATTAACTATTTATTTCTTCACCAGTCCTTTTATTAAGCCATCACATTAACATGCTTCTCAATCTCTGCCACTTGCTATGACTCTACACGTGACAGAAGTCATTAAAACCTCCAGCTCCCCTCGTCAAAATTTATGAGCCCCGACGTGGCAGATGGAAAACTTGCCAGAAAATGTAATTTTAACTGACTAATATCAGAATAATCATCATGAGGACTATGGTAATGATGGCATTATTCATGAATATATTTATTTGGTTCAAACCTTCCCACTTAGGAAATGAAGATATCTGGCTGCAAAATCAAAGGGAGGACAAGCAAGGTTGGTTGGGAGGTGGGGTCCAGGTTAGGAGATGGTTCACAGCACTTGAAACATGCACAGAAGGTTTTTGCCCCTGTAACCAGACTGCCTTTTCCTCCTAAATTTTGTTCCAAGTTCTGGCTCTTGGGCTGGTAGGTTTATCCAAAGAATTTTGAGTACTTCAAGCATGGTTAGAGAGGGGAGGGGGTGAGGTGCAACGAGTTACAGCAGTACTCCTGACCTTCACGGCTGCCCTTTGGAGACCTCTCATGCAAGCTCTCTTCATGCATACCCTCATTAGAAGTGAAGGATCTCTAATCCATTTGCTAAGGTTCATAAGCAAGGCACTGATAAAGGCTTGGCTACAACAGTGTAAACAGAATAGAGATAATAAAAATACCACACAGTGAATCCCTCCCTGGCTCTCTGTCTGTCACTGGCAGGATGACAGGGTTTGGGTACCTACCTCAGAGAAACCTGGGGAGAACTGGATTAATAAATGACTGCAAAGGGCTTTAAGTCTTACATGCAGGAAGTGGCCACCTAGAACAGGAAGCCATTGCTCTCCTCCCTAAAACTGAAACCCAAAAAGGACATTTGTCCATCACCACGACCACCGACACCACCCTAAAAGCATCTTAGATCCACGAGGAGTGCTCCACTCAACAAAAAAAGCTCAGCCAAGAGACAGAACCCTGCTAAAGTTATCAGCAGGGCTTGCTGAAATCCACCACCCTACCATGCTCACCAACACCTGCAACAGCAGAGAGAGAGAGGGCAAACGAGTGGATATGAGAGAGAGAGGGAGAGATACCTAAACCCTGGCTGGTCTTTCCAAAGGCTGGCTCCCAACCCGTTTCCAACGCCTGCCACCGAGGTCTCACCACGTGGAGATGCCAACCCAACTGGACCTCAACCACCTCCTGCCGTGGGCCATTAAACGCTCACCGCTCGCCTGCCTTTAAACCTCCAGCATCTGAAGGGGAAAAAAAAAACAGCAGCACATGGTGGAGTGAGGTTCAGCCCATCTCTGCAGCCACCTCTGTTTCCCCAGCTCGGCAGTTTCTAGCTGCTGCTGGTGAGAAAAATGGCAACGTCCTGGCCACAGCTTTCCACAGGGGAAGTCTGAACGCAAAACCCTCCCAGATTTTTTGGGTTTTGCACAAGCTCCTTAGTAATAAGCCTGAAAAATGCAACTCTCACATAGCAAACAGGTTGTAAAGAAGTTTTTGCAGCCCTGGAACAACTCGGTAGCTCTGCCATATATACTATGAGAGTATTTAGGCCCACATCCTGAAAGCAAGATGCAAACCAAAGGGCCTCTGCTTTTACTGGAATGGTCCCAGTCAAGAAAGAAAAAGCAAGGCTAAAACCTTTCAGATGTGGCAAGCTACTCATTAAAAAGCAAAACTACTCATCCCAGGTGAGACAACACACACCTCAAAACTATACAACATATTCTGCTAAAGAAAAATAACTTGGGTGTGCACAACTCTGAAGCTAAACCAAAATAAAAGGATATCTCAACTAATAGTACTAGTCCTGCAACACAGGAACATTTTTCATTTAAAAGGACACTGCCCAATATGATTTTCAGGAATAGTTTTAATTGGGTTTATTTCCATAGTCCTCTAAGCAGCAGAGCTCCCACTGGGTTTTGAGATAAAAACAATCAAATGCTGACTTTTTTTTTCCCCTTTCTTTCCTTTTAGGACCCCATCATTCCAGTTTTATAGCAAATTAGGATTTTGCTTCTTTCTTCAGGAACATGAACTATTGCTCACAGATGTTTCCTATTCAAACGTCTCCTCAGTTTGTTGTGCAAGCTCTGATTTTTTGGTCAAGGCAGGAAATATAATGCTTATTTCAGTTTATTCCTCTCAGAATAAAATCACCAACAATGTGACTGAGTCCTTTTGATGGCAGAAATCCAGGTCCTTAATGGGTCGTTTCAAGAAATCTGTGCAACTCCCACATTAAAACCTTGGCTTTTCTTTGTCCTTAGTGCCACAGCACTGGTGCAAAGGAACAAAAACCACGAGGAAACTCTGCAGAAGGACACTTGGGAAATTGGAAACGAATAGGAAATAACACAACCACGTGGAATTATTGAGAGTGTCCATTTAAATCACTGCTCTTTGGTTGGCACAAAGGGGAAAAAAAGAAGAAAACCTCAACCACGTGAACATTCCAAGGAAGACAAGCACTCCCCAGACAACACGCTGGGCCTGAGCTCTCCTCTCCTCCCTGCAACTCTCACCACGTCCTCCTCCAGAAGCCAACCTCCTGCACACCTCTGAAGCTCCTTGGCTCCCTTCCCTGTCTCCTCCAGCTCCACAGGGAAATTCCAGCTGCGGTGTTGGTGTCGGAGGGGGGGCAAGACTGACCACTGGCAAAGGTATGGCACTAAAGAGGCAAGGAAAACAACTACTCACATCTTGTGCAAATATTCTCTCCCTCACTCTCTGATACTCCTCTTCTCTCTCTTCAATTGATTTACTTCGTCTGTCATCTCTAAATGGAAGAATTCTGTTTTGCTGAGCAGAAAGAAAACCAGGAGGGTTATATAAGTTGAGCTGTTAAAAACTGCCATTAAGTAACTGTCAGCTGAGAATAATAAATGTTCACTTAAACAAACCAAGCATGAAAACCAGAGTTGGGGGGTCCTGCAGGAAGCACCCGCTGAGGCTGGGGCCACTTTGACACTGCACAGGGGGGGGTTCCTAGGGCTGGTGGCTGGAAGGAGGCTTCCTGCACAGCTCTGGTGACCCCACTGTCCTAAAATTGGGTGTTTTCACCCCAAAACTCAGTGCCATTGCTCTCGACTGCTAAGACTCCTCAACTCTACGGCTGCAGGTACCTGCGGACTCGAGGAAGAAGAGGGGAACGAGGCTGCCAGAGCTCAGCTGCAAACCCTAGGAGAAACCCACAGTCTATCTGCACAAGGAGATGTCCCAAATATTCGGTTTTAACCCTTTTTTCACGCCGTAAGGAAGCCTCAGACTTTGTTTTGGCTGGGAAAAGAAAGGCTCTTTGTGCCTGCTGGTGAACCGCAGGGCAGGAGACGGCCGAGCTGTGGGAGGGGGGAGAGGAGAAGAGGCTCCCCAGCAAGAAATGCTTCACTGGCAACTGGGTTTCAAGCACTGCCTCCTTCTCCCCCTGCACCTCAGCACCTGCTGAGATGGGTCATGCTGCTTTCCTTCAGCTGATCCTCACGTTCACTACTCCCTGAAAATGCTCAGGGTTTGCTTTGGAAGCCAACTCGGATGCAGCGTGACTGGCAAGGCTGCTACGTACAACTGACAGTTAAGGGGTGGGGGGGAAAGGGTTAAAAAAAAAAGAAATGAAGAAAAATAATCACTCCTTCAACTGAAAACATGGAGAGCAGCAGCGAGAGACTCACTGGCAGGTCCCTCCACACATACAACCTAAGCAAAGGAACCATACGCTGTCACCTTACCTGGGAGAACATTCTCATAAAAGCAATTCAACATCAGAACCCTTTAGTTTCCTTTTTAAGGTGTTTTTTTGTTAATATCTTCCACGTACCCAGCTCGTGCTGGATTGCAAGAGGCAGCACGAAGCCCCAGGTTTCCCTGGAGCTCCCCTACTCGTGGGGCTCACCTCGGGGAAGGTGGTGGGGCACAGGCAAAGAGGTGGTGGGGCACAGGCAACGAGGAGGGGGGAACGGCTGCCACGGTCCATGCACAACAAGCAGCTCACACACAGAGTAAAAGGTGGCGAGGGCACAGGAGGAAGGAGGGAACTAAATGATGAAACTGAGAGTTTGGTCAAAATTGAGGGTGGTTTCAAGACTAGAAAATCACCCTTGGCCTCACCAGTGTTTGTTTAAGGTATAATTTTTGCCTCTCTCCTTTCTGGGCTACGTCGGTTGCCCATCGGTCCGTACTGGGATCCAGCTCTGGAAGGGTGGAAGGGCCCGAGGGAGCTGGAGGGAGCGGGACTGCCGGAGTCAGGCGAGGCCAACGGAGCCCTCCCCGCAGCCCCCAGCTGGCAC
>NW_008612764.1:0-302 GCF_000691845.1 Merops nubicus
TGCACTCGATGCCACTGTCTGTGTCCCCAACAAAGAAGTTAAACAGGACTGGTCCCATCACTGATCCCTGAGGGACTCCACTCGTCACTGGCCTCCACTGGGACATGGAGCCATTGACAGCTACTCTTTGGGTGTGGCCATTAACCCAGTTCTTTATCCATCTAGTGGTCCACCCATCAAACCCCTGTTTCACCAGTTTGGACACCAGGATGTCGTGGGGCACAGTGTCAAAGGCTTTGCTCAGGTCCAGGTAAATGACATCAGTTGCTCGCCCCTCGTCTGTTAATGTTGTGACCTTCTCA
>NW_008612764.1:355-10638 GCF_000691845.1 Merops nubicus
CTCTTCACTATTCTTCTGTCTCAGCAGTGCCTCCAGGAGGATCTGCTCCATGACCTTACTGGGCACAGAGGTGAGACTGACAGGCCTATAGTTCCCTGGTACTTCCTTCTTACCCTTTTTGAAAATGGGGGTTTTGTTTCCCCTTTTCCAGTCAGTGGGGACTTCACCAGACTGCCATGACTTTTGGAATATAATAGAGAGGGGTTTAGCAACCTCATCTGCCAGCTCTCTCAGTACCCGTGGGTCTATCCCATTGGGTCCCATGGACTTGAACACTTTCAGGTTCTTCAGGTGATCATGAACCTGATCTCCACATATGGTGGGTGGTTCTCTCTGCCAGTCCCTGTCATTATCTTCCATGACTTGCTAAGGTCAAGGTAGACTACATCAACTGGTCTCCCTGCATCTACCCATTCAGTCACCACATCATAGGATGCTATCAGATTAGTCAAGCATGATTTCCCCTGGTAAATCTGTGCTGACTAGTCCTGATAACCTTCTTCTCTTCCATGTGCTCAGAGATGACCTCCACAATGAGCCACTCCATCATTTTTCCAGGGATGGAGGTGAGGCTGACTGGTCTGTAGTTTCCTGGATCCTCCTTCTTGCCCTTTTTGAAGACTGGAGTGACATTGGCTTTCCTCCAGTCCTCGGGCACATCTCCCATTTGTCATGATTTAGCAAAAAAGATGGAGAGTGATGACATCAGCCATTTCTCTCAATAGTCTTGGGTGCATCTCATCAGGGCCCACGGTTTATGTATATTCAGTTTCCTTAACTGATCACTAACCCAGTCTCCACTGACTAGCAGAGAGTCTTCCCCCTTCCAGTTTTTTTTTTCCTGCAGCCAGGATCTGAAGTTCTTGAGTGCTGGTCTCAGGGTTAAAGACCAAAGCAAAGAAGGCATTCAGCAGGTCTGCCTTCTCTGCACCCTTGGTGATCAGGGCTGTGCCTCGTTCAGCAGTGGGCCCACACTTCCCCTATTGGTCCTTTTACTACTGATAGATTTGAAGAAGCCATTTTTGTTCTCTTTTACTTCCTTTTCTAGTTTTAATTCTAAGAGGACTTGACCTTTAAAACATGCCTTCTCACACATCCTGACTATCTCCCTATATTTCTCCCAAGTGACAAGTCCCTTCTTACATGAGCTATACACTTCTTTCTTCCATGAGATTTCCTACAGAAGCTCCCTGCTCATCTATGCAGGTCTCTTAGCCTCTCGAGCCAATTTTTTTTTTACACAAGGGAACACTCCTATCTTGGGCTTGGAGGAAGTGGTATTTAAAAATCAACCAGCTTTCTTGGGCCCCTTTACCCTCCAGAATCTTAGCCTGTGGGATTCCTGAAAGTAGATTCTTGAAAAGTGCCAAGTTTGCCCTGCGGAATCCAGGGTTGTAATCCTACTTATTGCCCTGCTTCTACCTAGTAAAATACTAAACTCCACCATGTCATGGTCACTGTCTACAAGGCTACTCCCAACCTTAATGTCCCCAACCAGTCCTTCTTTATTCATCAATACAAGGTCCAGCAGAGCACCTCTTCTTGTCAATTCTTCCACTACCTTCATTAAGAAGTTATCATCAGTGCACTGCAAGAGCCTTTTTGACTGAACTTGCCTAGCTGTGTGGGATTCTCAACAAGTATCAGGATGATTGAAGTCTCCCATGAGTACCAAGGACTGTGTTCTAGAGGCTACCTCCAACTGTCTGTAGAAGGCCTCATCAACATCTTCTTGGTTTGGTGGTCTATAGTAGACTCCAACATCAATGTCACCCCTGTTCGCATGTCCCTTAATTCTTACCCACAGGCTTTCAACCTGTTCCACCTCTCCCCACAGACAGAACTCAATAGATTTCAGTTGCTCTCATACATAAAAGGCAACACCACCACCTCACCTTGTTGGTCTGTCTTTCCTAAACGGTATATAACCATCTATGACAACATTCTAGGGACCTGTTGGAACGTGTTCAGTGGAGAGCCACAAAAATGGTCAGAGGGCTGGAGCAGTTCTCCTTTGAGGACAGGCTGAGGGAGCTGGGGTTGTTCAGCCTGGAGAAGAGGAGGCTCCTGGGTGACCTTATAGTGGCCTCCCAGTACCTGAGAGAGGCCTGCAAGAAAGCAGAGGAGGGACTATTCACAAAGGTTTGCAGTGACAGGATGAGGGGTAATGGCTTTAAGCTAGAAAAGGGTAGATTTAGGTTAGAGGTTAAGAAAAAGTTCTTCAGTATGAGGGCGACAGACCACTGAAATAGGTTGCCCAGAGAGGTGGTGAAAGCCCCATCCCTGGGGACATTCAAGATCAGGCTGGATGAATAGCTTGACCTATTTGGAGATTTCTCAGCTTATGGTGGAGGGGTGTGACTAGATGACCTTTGGAGGTCCCTTCCAGCCCAGACATTCTATGATTCTATGATTCTATGGGAGCTGTCCCACCACGTTTCAGTGATTGAAATTATATCATAATCATGAAACCTAGTGCAGACCTCCAACTCCTCCTGCTTATTCCCCATACTCCATGCATCGGTATACAAGTATTTCAGAGAGGGAGTTAACCCACCAGTTTTCACTTTTGCTGTCTGACTATCCCTGGCTACTACCGTGCTTACTAACTTGCTAGTGAGTTCTGTCTTATCATTGTCATTGTCCACCTCAAGTGGGACAGTAAGCTGCAGATGGTCCTCAGGCACATCTCTCAAGAGCCTGGTGTTATCCCCTTCCCTCTTTGAAGCTAGTTTAAAGCCCTGTCAACAAGCCCTGCCAACTCCTGTGAGAGGAGCCTTCTTCCCCCTTGGAGACAGGTGTGCTCAGTCTGTTGCCAGCAGACCAGGTGCCATATAAACCACCCCAAGATTAAAGAACTCAAAATTCCAGTGGTGGCACCAGTCTCCGAGCCATGTATTAATCAGGTGTGTTTTCCACCCTCTTTCAGTATTTTTCCCTTCCACTTGGAGGACTGATGAAAACACCACCTGTGCACCTGAACCTTGGACTAGTCATCTCAGTGCCTTGAAGTCCTTTTTGAGAGTCTTTAGACTCCTCTCTACAACCTCATCATTACCTACCTGAATAACTAACAAAGGATAAAAGAGCTTTTAAAGTAGTAAAAAATAACCCCAAACTGTTGGGGAAAAAAAAAAAAATCATGCTCTCTTACTAGATGAGAAGACAAAAATATCCCTTTTTACTTTTAGATATTCTAAGAACTTGTTTTCAGTGACTGAGAGCTGTCTCAGATCTCACTTTGGATAATAAGCTAAGAAAATTAGTTCAAAAGTGAAAGAGTAAAGAACAGTTGAGCACTTATGTAATATGATATGTGTAACTTGCTACAAGCAATTGCTGATCTAAAGCTAAATACTGCTACAAGTATTCTGGTTCAAAAGTATGGTTTCACCTAGCGTTTCAAACATCTAACAATGCATCGAAATATTTAAACAAGATCTAAGTGAAATTAAAATTTAAACACCTAAAAAAGAATCACAACAACTATGTGTGTGTCTGTCTGCAAGACTTTGTTATGTTGTCAGTATTTTTGTGGAGTTGAACACTGTTCAGCAGTGGGATGCCTGTACAGGACTGGGGCGTGTGGTCAACAGAGCCTATCTAGTAGCAATGAAAAGGCATGCCTTAAAAGCAAATGTTTAATTTACTTGCCATCAGACTGTGACACATACTTCAATTCTATTTTTGTGAACTCCCCATATGTTTTTATTGTTATCACCTAACATTTAGTCCACATTTAGTACCTCAAAACAGAGGTAGAAAGTGCACAATCCCCAGAATATATTCACTATGTGAAACTTCCGTTTCAAAAAGGCCTATTCATTTTTTCCTTCTTATATTTTAAACCTTACCACTCGTGTGTGTACAGCTTATTTCATTATGTGTGCAAGGTTTATTTTGTTGAGTTAGAAACTTAACAACAAGCTAGCATGTTTGGGTTTTGCTTTTTTATTTCTTTTAGTGTTTTTTTTTGTCTCTACTTGAATATTTTTCTTCACTGTGATACAGAAGATGAGTCCAGGTACAGTTGTGTTCTTATAGGTTTTGAGACTTATAAAGCAGAAGAGTTATTGCCTGTACTGTTATTTTGTCTATATTTCATGATCTTTGATCTTTCAACCCTTACTCTGTTGCAAATTGAGTTTCCTCTAGTACAAGCAGCTCCTGAAGCATCCACTTCTGCCATGTTCAACCTACACAGTTTTCTTGAGGATGTTTACCCTGTGATTTCACAGATCTGAAATAGGAAGCAATTTAGTGAACTATATTCACTGGAAGGGTCAAATGTCCTCTGCTTAGAAAAAGACAGCTGACCTAAGACACGTTACCACCCAGGTGGAAGTAACTGGTCCTTTACATTTTTCACAACATTGTTCCTTTCAATGTGTGTTTTATATGAACAAAGTTGAAATTTTTCCTTACTATCTATACACAATTTATATGTAAATATGGACAGATATGCATAATTTGGTACTTGTTCTTTCATTCTCTGTGCATTGAGGTAAGGAGGTTGGGTAAATGAGGTGTGCAGTTCCAATTAACAAGTTCAGGAGTCACAGTCTTGAAGTTACCATTTAATCTATGTGAGTGATGAAAATACACTCAACCTGGAAAATAAAAGGCACTTTTAATTTTTTTTTTCTTATCACTGAAGTAAGAAAGAATAAAGCTTGAGACTTTTTTTCCCAGAAAAGCATAAGTACAATTTCTATCTGCTTGAGGCAGGAACTGAACTTGCAGAGGTCCATAACTATTGCTTCATCACCATACTTTTCAGTGAATAAATACTGCTCATCGATAAAACCTCAGGAAGACAGTCAATAACGGTTGAATATTAGGTAAGGCTACAATGAATGTCTTGATAAATTTACAGGTTGGTGGTAAAGAAAACAAAACATTCTGAAGGCTACAGAGAAGTTCTAAAGTATTCTGTAGACGTTAGAAACAAGTTATTCACTGGAAATCAGGTAGTTCATTACCCTATATGGAGGCCTAATACTAAAATTCTACATAACTTTTAGAAATGTTAAAGAATTATTACGTCAACAGCATTATCTTGTCCTGAAGATTCTTGCTTAGTTCTGTATACAAGTGTATTTTTACTTGTTAGTCTCATTCAAAAGCAAGATAGGTGTTTGTTTGCCTGACATTTATCATGAGTTACACCTTGTACTGGAGGAAGATTCTTTTAAAAATTCCAAATGTAACTTATGGTACCCTTACAGATAGATATATATACCAAGCCATGCTCTGACAGATTGTGAACCTACTACATGAGAAAGCAGCATAACAGCAGAAGTCACCTTTTGAAGCAGGTTTAGGCCATGCAGAACCCCTTTTTATAGTTCTGTGCTTTGAACTTATTTTTTTCCCCCTCTATTTATAGCAATAGACATACATTAAAGCTAATTTTTTTCCTTATGGCATTTAACAGGCAGATTATGCATTTCTTTGTAGAGTGTAGGTTAGGCAATTAATAAAAAAAATAATATAAGCTTAGATGTTTAAAAATCTAGGCAAGAAAGAGAACTTCTAATTTGTCCTCCTGTAATATAGGGTCACACTTGAGAGCTTTGTTCTTATGCTGGATATTTGGGGTTTTTTTCCCCTCCCTTTGGGTTTGCAGCCATTTGATCTGGCCATCAAGAACATTAGAGAATCCTTATTTATCCTCTGTCTGCCATGGGTACCAAATTTAATATTGTCTAGAGCTCATCTATATTTTTTCCTGGAAAGTTAGCAGCACAACAAATAACCTTCTCAGAACAGCCTTTCTATCTGTCTCTGACATGTTTTCAGAAACCTGTCATTGCTCACCTTTTTTGACTTCCTTCTCAGCAAGTTGTGGATAGCAGAATACGAATCAGTGTTGTTTTGTCCTGAGCAGCCTTCTTGACTGGTGCCCTTTACTGTTCTATCAGGAAGTTGTGAATTATTTGTGTAAAGTAGTATTTTAAAGTGCAGAAAAGTTCTGCTTGCATACCAGCACCAAGATAAAAACTTTAATCCAAGTCCTATAAAATGTATAACCGCAATCCATGCTGTGGATTTCTTTATAATTACCTTGTCCAATAAAAATTATTATGATCCTTGACTGAGAGGCACTAGGATTCCTAAGATATAAGATATTGTTCCTAGGAATGGAGGAAAAAAAGCATATACCAATCTTTTTGGTATGAAAGAAGTGTGTTATAAATCTGAACATTCCTTGAGCCTAATAATTAGAATATCCAAATATCATTTAGTTTTGAATTACTGATATCTTCATAAATATGAAAAAATTGAGTCCTCTTCATTACCATTCTCTGTTTGCATAATCTTCCGGGGATATAAAGGGTCTGTTGGGGGGGGGAAATGCCTTGAGAGGAAGGCAATTTAGAAAGAAGATAATGTTGTGTTGAAAGGCAAGTATTTCTGCCATTTGGAATGGGCCATTTAGAATATGAGGAGGTGGCTTTTATCTGTTTTGCACATATCTATCAACCCTTATAAACCAGGTGTTTCTGTGTATCTTTATAACATGGGCCGATACATGGTTCAATAAAACATATTCACGCTTGTTTTCTTGAATATGAAGGATTACTTTACAAAGATATAAGTAGAGGTATCTGCCGTAAAGGATAGTGTAGGAAACATAGAAATGCCCACATTCCAGAGCATAAAAGTGATAAATTCACTAGAGGTATCATTGTGGAGTCTGTCCACAGGAAGAAGATAGCTGCTTGATAAAGAGAAGTTCATGGCTGTTTGCAGTTGCAGATGTATTGTGTGTGGGGTAGAGAAGACTTCTACAGAAAATAGAGAACCAGGCTATGTTTATCCCTTTCTCCCCTTTTTCTCACTCTCTTTTTTTTTTTTTTTTTTTTTTTCTTTTCGTTGTTGAAAGGTAGCAATATATTACAGGATTTTCTGGTATGATGATGCTACTCTGAATCAATAAATGAAACCTCATGTTACACAAAGGATACCAAACAATTTTATTTTATAATAGGTTACAGAAAGTGACCACATTTTGCATTTCCTGCCCTTACAGCGGTTTTTGCCTTTCAAAGTCTCCATCAATATAATGAAAGTAAGAGTCAAGTGAGATAGAGCACACGGTGAAGAGCAATGAAAACTAATGATAAGGTAGGAAGCAGACAGATCTATACCAAGTTTCAGGTTACAGTCTTACCTCTGTCTCCATGTATGTTGTTACAATACCCCCAAATGCTGGCGGCTGCTGCCTACTGAAGAAGAGTACTCACAAAAGACCTCCTTTGGACTTTCCATTACCACATTGCGTTTAATTAACAAGCAAAACACCCTGAAGTGAAATTAAATTAAAGGTGTCACTTAAGCCAAGGAAGGTGAAAGGTTTTAGAGTTTGGTTTGTGGCAGGGTATTTCATTATTTCGAAGGTAATCTTTATGCAGCTCTTGCATAAGATCAGTTATGGCTAGCTTCATCTTTGACACTGTAAAAGCCTTGAATGGGTCTTTGCCTTAAGCAGAAGTTATTTTCTTTTATCCAAAGTAAATTTACATCGTTTTCAAAGACTTTGTACACCAGCTCCATATTGGCTGAGATGCATTATGTACTGTATTCCTGGAGCAGCATACAGACTCACTATTTCTCTCTTTTTATTTGGATGGGTGAGATAAGTTGTGAAGCCCTCTCTCCTCCTTTACTTTTGGAAAATCCTAAAAAAAATGTAGGAAGCTACTTTGGAGTGCAGAAGGATGTTTTTACCTACCTTCTTCCGTTTATTCATGTAATTTGTGTGTGTGGAATCCAAATCATCATCTATCACTCAGCATTTCCACTACAGAAGCAAAAGAAAAAAAACTCATTCTGGAAAAATATAAGTCCTAGCTATCTGTTCATAACAACAGAAATTATGCATTCTGTCAGATTAGATAGGCTAGTAACATAGCCTAAATATCCTGAATATTTAAATTTTAAATATGAAGTAGATGCTAAAAATGTCATTTGTCTTTTTTCCTTTCAGTAGCCAAATTATGTATAGACTTTTTCCATTGACATCATAATGGTTGAGAAGTCAAAGGAAGTGTAGGAAACTGATCTATTACAATATCAATGGAAGTATACAAACTGCAAAAACAGAAGTTTAAAAGCCACTTTTCAGAAGTGTAAGATACATTCACTGACATGTATGGAATACACCTTTGGATAGACTTGGTTCAATGTATTTTTGAATCATTACTGCACATCTGTTTTAACAATTATTATGTCATATAATGTCTAAGAGGTCTTAAAAATACCTATAGTGATACATATTAGCTTTCTTTTAAATGTTCACTTTTACAGTATATGTATTTTGTAACTGTTATAGGACTTTATCTTAATAAGTTCTGTCACATGAAGAGTGCTCTGGACCTTAGACTATTCACATAAGTGAAGCTAATGACATAGTGCAAGATCAAATCCTGAGCACAGTGATGAACAGTTAATCAGTATTGCTAAAAGATCAATAAATGATGTGAGGAAAGAAACACATTTTTTATATTTTTAAGAAGCCAGATCAGAGTAAACATAATCCTGCATTTGACTGCTTTACAGTTGGAAAGATGTCAGTAGAAAACAATTGGAATTAGAAGAAAAATTTTTTTTTTGGCTAATTTTCATGTCAGATTTTGGCTTCTTGGAAAAACAACTGCCATATGAAAAACAAAACCTTTGTAAAAGATAAGGGTAATTCTGATAATACAAAAATCCCATGGAATGTGTTATTACATGTACTGTTAAGGGTCTTCTTCTAGTAAATACTAATGTATGTCATAGTTTCTTTTACATAGTTCAAAATGGCAATAACCTCTTTGATTGCAACAACCACTTTTACATCTCAAATATATTCTTCTAAAAGAAAAGTTTGGAATGTAGATTTTATTGATGTGCTACTTTATTTAAAATCCCATATGAAGCTAATGTGGATCTTCATTTAAATTCAGGTAGTTATAAATACCTATATGTGAAAAAAAAGCCACTGTCATTATACCGGATTTTTAACTTCCATTTCTGAAATAAGGAGATGATACCTCCCTAAACAATAAGAAAACATGGTGAAGGCTGTAAGACTCTAACATAAGTCTGCATTTGCCCTCATGATAGAACCTATGCCCTAGATAACTACAGTCTCCTTTCATTATTGTTCTCAATGCATAACTGCAGTCTATTAATCAATTTATTAATATTGGAATGAGTTCTATTTTATATTTCTATCTGTAGTATCTCCGCTTGTGTTTTACCCATTTACCTCCACTCTGAGGGCTAGAGGATGAATTGTGTACAAAGATGGAAAAATTTAGGTTGTTTAGTAAATAAACCAGAAGATTTCAGAGAAATGTTAGATCTTCTCAATGTAAAAAAAATGATGCTAAAATGTTTATTTACTGTGGTCTGGTAGGTTTTACTAAATTGATCCTTGTCATTTATCATTCACCGTCTAGTTCTTATGTCTAGTTCTAAGTATTTACACATTGATTTCTTTGTTACTTAAATTTGGCTAGGTAAGAAGAAAAAGTAGTCATCTTCTTCAGTTCGCAGAGCAACAAAAAAGCTATAACTGACACATGCCCTTCCATTCCTGCCATGTTTTTATGTAGATGGATCCACCCAGCATTTTCAGTGGTCTAGTCAGTGCTGCTTTGCTGGCCTGAGTAATGCCTCAGATCTCACAGTGTAGAGGACTTGTAGCATGCACTTGACATTAGAGTCAGGTCCACCAACCTTGAGAGGAAGTGCTTCGATTTAGCTACACTTGAGGCCCTTACAGGATTAAGTTTTTGTTATTTTAATCACAGTCATTTGCTATCTGTAATGTTAATATGAATTTCTTAAAACCATAAATACTATATTGTATAGTAGCACTTTGAAAACTGAGAAGTAAGAAAAAACAAAGAAACAATTTCTTGGCTACAAAAATTTGGAAATAGAAGAAAAATCTAAATTGAAATCTGCTTTAGATTTTATAAATCAGTAATTTGAAGAGCATTTCTTAATGACATCTCATATCATAGTTTCTAACATGGAGGCTGTGATAAGTGTTTTACACTCAAAAAAAAAAAAAAAAGCAAATTCTGTTCTGAGAAGAGAAACATTAATTCAAAAGACAATTGAACAAAAAATTATCAGATTTTTATTACAGTTGCTTTATTTTGGCATTCCCTGTCCTTCTTATCTCTCACTGCTTGAGTAACTGTTCTCTAAGATTAATACCTTCAGTCCTGAAATCAAATCCATGCACAAAGAGTTTTGTGTTTCTGTACTGGTTTGGGGGA
>NW_008612765.1:0-2574 GCF_000691845.1 Merops nubicus
GCAAAACCAGCGGGTTTAAAACCCTCTTGAAATATATTTTTGATTAGTAATAATGATAAAAAACCCTGCAGTTTGTTTAGGGTTCTTTTGGTCAGACGTTTTCCTGTCATTTGGCGCGAAGATACGGCATGCAGGATGGCTTAGGTTAAACACAGACAGTTGCACTGCTCTTCTTAGAGTTAGAGAGTGGTAGGATAATAGCCAGATGTATTTTTACAGCTTTCTTACCCTATCCCCCTGGATTTATAAATCATAGCATTTCTTTTTGACCATTTGCAGCTTAAAAAACCCCAACCCAACAACTTTCTCCTGCTGTGGAAAGCTGTACTGAGATTTTTGCAAACTGGCTTAAAACTCTACGCAACCAAAAAGCCCAAGTGAAAATGGTAGAGACAGCATTTCTTAGGCAGAAAGCAGTGGGGGAATGTATGGTTGTCTCATATGCTCAGAGCTCACACAGCTCCAAGCCTCTTTTAACATTTACTGCCAGTGGGATAGGACTGGCAGGAGCTTGGGATGGGACATAACCAAGACAGCTGACCTGAACTGAGCAAAGGGATATTCCATACCATATGATGTCTGCTCAACTATAAAGTGAGTAAAAAGGAAGGGTGAAGGGGTGGGGACACGACCACTCCTTTCTTCCCCAGAGCAACCACTATATGTTTTGAAGCCCTGCTTCCCAGGAAGGGGCCAGACATCTATTGATGGGAAGCAGAGAATAAATCTTTGGGTTGGTTTTTTTTTCTTTCACTTCTGCATGTAGAATTGCTCAGCTCTGCTTTGTTTCTCATTAAACTGCCTTTGTTTTTACCTACAAGGGTTTTGTTTCCATCTTATTTTCCTTCCTCTTTTTGCTGTGGGGAGGAGGGAAAGTAAAAGGATGAAAGAGGGTGATAGAGTGGCCTGGTGGGCACCTGATGCTCAGTCAAGGTTAACTCACCGCACACAACAAGTTTGTTTCCATCAAGGTCCAGATGTAAGGTAGGATTTGACAGTATGTCCTTCCACTTCTGTTCCTGCTTCCTGGCCTGCGGCAGCAACACTTTTGAGCAATGTGAGCCATTGCAAAGACTGACCCAAAAACAAGCCTTCGGCAGACACCATGCTCCTGGGTTCTTGTGTGCAGCTTTGCCACATTCTTCTCCTGTTGGCAACTGTGTTGCCTTACAAGTGGTGGGTGCTTAAGGGAAACCAGGCCTCCTTCCTCCCTCACTTCTACCTTGCCCCACAGAGGGTCCGTCCTGCTAACCGAAAAAACTGAAGCTTTAATTCAAACCAAGTGAAAACACGGGAGATCTTTCTGATGACTGCCTGAGCTTTTGGTTGCTCTAAGTACTCCAGAGAATTCTTGGTTTTTACCCTCATTACACCTTTCCCAACCTTGGCCAATGCCTTGCTGTACAGGGCTGCTGTAACTAGACTTTAATGAAGCATGATCTTGATTTAGCAGGAGACCATGTCCCTTTGCACTGGAGCAAGGAGAAGGAAGTCTTGCTGTGACTGCCTATGCAAAATAGCTGAAAGGAGCTTTAGGTGAAGAATAAAGTACCACCTATCCTCCAGGAGAGGTAGAAGAGGAAAAGAAAAAAAAACCAAACAAACCAAACATAACCAACAAACTTTGGCTCAATGAATTCAGTAGCTTTTGTTGTCATGATTGTTCAGATTCAGAGCATGTGTAGATTCCCGACGGATTGTAAACTCTGAAAAAGTAAGTTCTTCAGAATGGCTTAAAAATATGTTTTGACAGAAATGCAATTTCTGCTATTAATTAATTCTGTCTTTCTGTCTTGTGGCGCTAAATCATTAGCCAGATTATATGCTGTGCTTTGTTACTTGAGAACATTGCAGTAATGAGCTGGAATAATGTTTGTGAAACTTCATTCAGCTGGTAGCTGAGATCCTCAGAGCTTCAAAAGATCAGGTTTATCAATAAGAAATACTGAAACATCCTTATTTAAGAAGTGTGTCTTTTTTAATTTATTTTAAATTACAGCAAAATCAGCTGAGATGACAGGTATAAAAAGAGATACGAAGCCTGAAGCTAGTCCATGTGTTTCCCATTAATATCATCTGAACTATGTCTGTCTTGGCTGCCCTTTCTGACAGCATTTTGCAGCTCTCATTTCCAGCTCTTTATATAAAACAGATGGATTTGCCTTTATGTATGAAAGAGATCTCTCCACTAGCAGAGAAAATAGAAATAATTGACATACTAGGAGCAAAATGTAAAGAATGTAATAAATTTTGCAAGCTTTAAAACCCTTTCTGGAGGGAAAAATGGTAGTACTCATCAAAGTATTCTCATCTCTCTTGGCTTTTTAACATTAGGTTTCAAGCACTATGTCATCCACAAGAATAAGAACAAAATCAATTTCAAGTATGCAAGGCTGCCAGGCTGCTTTTGTTCACATAAGCTATTGTGTAAGGAAAGATTCCGTTTTCCTTTATCTCCTGCATCTTCTCTGAGCTAAACTATTGGCATAGCTTTTTCAAAAATACATTTTGTCTGTGCAGAAATGAATTTACATGAATTTTTGGAAGTTGTCTTCATGATAGACTTTGAAAGAG
>NW_008612765.1:2605-6259 GCF_000691845.1 Merops nubicus
ACTGGATTTGTTCCCCTTCTGACAAAATGACACTAAGAAACACTAGGCTTCATCCTGAGAAAGCTTGTGCCTCTTCTGTTCTCTCCCTCCACATTTTAGACATAATTTTGTCCTTTCCTGGATTACTTAGTTCTATTTTGTCAAATCCCTCCAAGATTATCACTCATACCTTGTGTTCAGTATGACTCCTAATTCCCTGGTCTATAATTCCTACAAAGCTCTTAATTAACTTCTGAGGTATTCTGGATAAAATTGTCCTAAGGTTAAGAATCCTCAAAGCAATTGAACGATCCTTACTGCCTTCACCATATTAATGTTCTTTTAATGCTGCGTTCTGATGATAAACCTTATTTTAAATAAACAAGAGCACAACACCAAGTATGCATTTTTATCAAACTAACACTGATCTCCCATGCATTAACAGGAATGAGCAGGATTAGCATGGGAAAATTTGCAATTTCTGTAAGTGATGGGAGTATGAGACAGACTAACAGTGCTAAAATTTTGCCCTGGCTTATTCATCCTTACAGGGTTTTTTCTCAAGTTATAACCCAGTCAAAGGCTAAGAGCATGCGATACATTTAAGAAGTTGAAACTGTAATAGTATAAATTGGAGATGTGATAATTAATAGGCATTTTTACTCCATATGTCCTACACGGTTGTTTTGTCAGTTTGTTTTTTGTTTAATTATTATTTTTATTTTAATTTTTTTTTTTTTTTCATTTTCATTGAAACACATATCCTGACTGGCAGAGGCTGGAATTCAGGATGCATGTTGAGGGTCAAGGGACCCTGGAGGCAAGGGAGACAAAACACGAACAAATTGCCACAATTAACTACTCAAAGTGGGTGTTGTAACAGTTGGACTTGATGCTCTTAAAGATCTCTTCCAACCAAAATGATTCTATGATTAGGAAAGAGGAGCAAGGCTCACCTGGAAGGTACACAGTGAAGGGCCCTGAGGCACCTTCCCACCTAGTTTATTTTGTGGCCATATGAGTTAAACAGGTATTTATGTGCAGAGTAGTGCTTCCAGATGTGTTTTTAACACGGCTTACAAAACATCAGGAATGACAAATGTTGCCTGTCCCAAAAGAAAGTGGGAGGGAGAATATGCTGGATGTGTTGCTTAAAGCCCAACTGGGATGGTGATGAGTCATTTTGTGGTCTGCCAGATCATCCACCCTAGTCTGCAAAGGGTTTTCTGCAAGGGTGTGGGATTTCATGGGTAGTCTGCTTTCATGGCCTGGCCACCCATTCAGACTTATAACCCCCTTCCTAAATGGAGTCTGTAATGGTTTGAAACCTGCTGCCCGTGGTGGGTGGAGATTTGAAACCCTAAACCAGGTACAAGCCTGAATGAAAGGGGCGTACACCTGTCCTATTCCCACTCCCCTTTTTCCTGTCTTCGGGACTTCCTGCCAAGGTCTATAAAAAGGGGAGAAAGGCACGCCTCTTTCTCTTTTTTTCCTCTTCTTGCTCTGGCTCTCTTGCTCTTGCTCCTTTGACCTTCTACCTGGGCACACGTTGCTCTGCTGCTCCCTGTGCTACACGTGGCCGTGGCCATCTTGGAGACCTGGGCCTGATCTACAGACTCTTCCCTGCCTCCATCCACGTCCAAGGATTGTGCATCCAGCTTCAATCCACCTCAATCCAGTGAGATCCAGCACCGGGGAGCCTCAGCACAGCATTTGGGTTTTGTATATTTGGAAGTTTAATCTTCCTTGCCTTGTTGTTCCTACAACCCCCCTTCCCTGTTAAACCCCTACCCTTCTTCCTTTCTGTTCCCTGTTAAATAATACATTTCATTTGTGTTAATTTTCAATTTGGTGCAAGGTTTTCATTACCCCTGCCTTCCTTATTTACCTCTCTATTTGGGGAAACTGAGGGATAAGGGAGCTGGGACACAGTTCTGCCTTCTAACTGGTACAGAACATAGTCATCAGGCAAGATCCTGGAAATGAAAATGACAGGGCTTCTTGTCTTTGAGACATCCTCCTCTAAAATGTTGAGCAGCTACAGTCTCCTTGCCGAAGCAACTTAATTGTAAACGCTGCTGTGAGCCAAGCTCTTTAGGTCATCACAATGAGGAAACAGCTTTGTCAGAACATCATCCATCAAGGATGAACAAAAAGTCAGTAACATCCAGAAATGGAAAAGGCTTCACTAGCACAGCTGTATGAGCATCACTGCACTTCCCACTGCCCTGACAGTGATTTATCAGGGGTATATCTCTGGCAATTGGGCCATAATGAGTACAGAACTGGAAACTGGAAGAAGACACCTTGGATTGTACTTGCTTCTCAGAACTCTCTTTGCTCTGATTACTGCCCTCTCCCTCTGAGCTTCTGGCCTGCTTTCCTGCTCTTGGGAAGTATTAGCTGCTGGGGATGGCTATGATCTCCAAACCCCGTTGCTTCCTCAGCCAGGAGAAGGCTTAAAGAGGGCTGTGTGAGAGAGGAGGAGGATGCATGTGAGGTAGCTCACCTCTTTCTTCCTTTCTGCACTGGTGCATTTGTGTTGGCAGCAGCTCTCGTGGGCTCCAGGATTGCAGGAGAGTGAATAAACACTTACAATCTCTTAGCATAGCCACCCTGAATGCTGTGTAACTCTCTCCATGTAGAAGTGAGATGCTTACAGGCGTTACACTTCAGAAACCTGATGAAACTCTATATGGCATCACATAACCATATGTTACATGTAAATTAAAGATTCTTGATTTGAAATACACATTGCTGGGGCAATTGGATGCAGCTTTTCCTAATCATCAATAATCTTTGACAGAATATTATTTGAACAGATAGGGTAAAGTATTATGTAGTATTTAATGACTTTCAAAACCAAGCAGCTGGGTAGAAATACTTATATGGAATCTAACTGCTTCCAAATGTATGGTATCACCATAAAATTCAGTCTAAATCATAGCCAGGCTCTTTCAGCCTGAAATTCATATTAAGGTGTTTTTGTCCACTCAAAGGACAATGAAGAACAAAAAGCAGATTCTGATAAAAATAATTCACAGCTCAGGGAGTATAGCCTAACTAGTGAAAACATGAAAATGTAATCACTAACCATACCTTGTAAGGTGAAAGAAGAAAAACATTTACTGCATTGTTAAAAGGAGGATGGGGGGAATTAGTAATGTAAAGCAACTTAATCCTGAAATGAGTCTATTTGATGATTATGCAGTTTTGGTGAGATTCTTAAATTGTGTGGTTTTATTTTTATTTTTTTAATTGTTTTTTAGTGTCCTGTTCTACAGTCTGAATCTGAAATGACAGATTAATCTTATGGAAAAATTGCATGTTTTTATTTTTTCACATCAGAAAGAAAAAATAGAAAACTCAATAGTCTTTTCTCACTACCCGAAATCGTACATCACAGTTCTAGAGAGGAGAAGGGATCTAATGTTCAACTTGCACTGCTGGAAAAATGAAGTGAAATTTTGCATCCAGCAAAAATGTTCAAGCCAAAGTTAAATGATGCATAACCTATGACATGATAGCCTGTTTAAGCCAGAATGAAATGATATGTAGTCTGTGGAATGACAGAAGTGTGTACACATATCCTATTGCATTCTAGTGCACGTTTCAGTACAGACAAGATAACAGAAAATAGGCATGAGAGAGGACAAACTTGTGTTAGAACTTAAC
>NW_008612766.1:0-7374 GCF_000691845.1 Merops nubicus
CTGCTTTAGGTGTAGCCGCCGCGCGTTTTCCTCAGGAGAAAAAAATCCCTACGCGCCCGGCCGCCAGAGCGGAGCCCTGGCTGGTGTCGGGTGCCGCATGCGATGCCCGCCCGCCTGGGGTCGCGGGGGGTAACGCGTTGTTGGAGGGGAGCCGGGCTGCGAGGAGCGCGGTCGCACTTGCAGGGTCCGGGCTTTGCTTGGTGGGTTTGGTGAGCTCGGCGCCTCCAGCCAGGGCTTTGGTAAAAACGAGCAGTGTGCCTGCTGCTCTTCGAGCAGCCGCTGCTGCCAGTCCCTCTTGCCGGGAGCTGCAGCACGTTACTGCCGTGGCCCTTCTCAAACCTTGCTCTCTCTTCTTGCATACTTCTTCCAATACGTGTGCTGGCATCTCTAGTTCTGCCCTTGAAGTCAGGCGAGCACCCGGGCGTGATCCTTGAATTTTCAGGTTTCAAAGCGATGCCATTGACATAATAATGATGTCCTTTCATCGTTATCTTCTATCTGCATGTTAGTTCTTCAGAGTGCACTGAAGAAAAAAGTGAAAAATGTCCACTTCTTTTTTCTTCCCAGAAAAAAAAAAACAAAGTTGTGAAACTTTTATCCCCTCTGTGATGAAGTGGGAGGAAAATACTCTTTTAACATCGCTTTTTATATGATATCTTGCTCTTGGGAGCTTGCAGAAAGATGACAAAGGGCTGTGTGTGCGTTTAGATTTGAGAATATCCAAAACCCTATAAAAGTATTTCAGAGAAAAGCTCTTGGAGCAGCAGAAGTTTTGCATTTGTAGAATGATTTCTCACATAATAGTTGCCAGGGATACAGCATCCAGTGAACAGAGCTCTGCCTAACACACAAAACCTTTGGAAGCTCTTGGTGCGCTGGGTCAATTCTGTTTTCATGTGCTTAGTTGTCCCCAATTCAGAGACTGGTCCCATTGTTTTCAAGGGAGGCTTTTTTTGGAGTCAGAGCTAATTAAAAGAAGGGCAGGACAGATTACGATACATAATGAAGTAAACAAAATGACAGTTTAAAATCTGGATTTACAGTTAATTCAACATAATTTTCAAGGGTATTCCACTGTGTTGTCGTTTGCTTTGAATGCAGTCCTGGAATTTTTTTTTTTTTTTTGTAACCCTATAGTGACCAAACCTCCCCCACAGTTTAAGTGTCTTAGGAGCCACCCAAAACCTGTGGCCACTTCTGTACTCCTGCGCTGTGTTGCTATGTACAGCGTATTTCTCAAGCTTCATGAATGTTTGGAAACTGGACTTGGAGCCTTTGATGGCTTAAGTCTTTAGAGGTGCTGTAAACCTGGCTGAAAAAGAAAGCTGCTCTGCTAAAGGCAAGTCCTGGCCCAGTGACTTGTTAATTTGAGGTTCTGACTTTTGCAAAGATTCTGTTTCTGCTGTTGTAATGATGTGGGCAGATTCAATGAAATCTGCTTTCATGGTTACAGTTACCTTTGTGTTTGCAGAACCAGGGTCTATTTCTAGAGCATCTTAATTCTTTCTCTTGGCCTCCTCTTAGCTTCTACAAAGAAAAACAACAACAAAAGGATTGATGAGACTTGTTTACTAGTTTTACTGAAAACTTAGTCCTTTGTCTGCACTTACAGTTAGTGCAGCTTCTTAGTATTTGGCATCATGTCTTTGTGATTTTGTGGAACCAACTGATTTGTGCTGCTGTTTAAGGATAGGCTGTCCGTTTTCTTCTTCAGAGGAGGGGGCATTCTTCCTGCAGGTTTTCAAGACTGTATTCACCTGGACTCTAGAAGATCACCACATTAGTTGACCAAGAAGGATTTTGCTTTGTTTTTCCTAGCGATTGACAAACTCCATGATCTTGGAGGATTGCAGCTGTCAAAACAGAGGATGGGTTGAAATTCAGGTGTCAGTTCGTGTTGGCACATTTGAGGCTTGACTTATTAATAGCTTTGAAAATTAGTGAGCTTTGGATTGATGGTCCGTTTAGTATCTTTATGGTGACTAGAGCAAAATATCTTGATGTAGACTTAGGGGTTTGTAGCTCAAATATGTAGTAACGCTGATGTCTAAGTTGTTCCTGACATCCTATAAGCAGTTGGCCTTTTTGCCAGCAAGTTTGAATCATTAGTGAGAGTCTTCTTTCATCGTTTTTTAAGTTATCATCTTTTGACTTGCATAAATATGAATATTCACTTACTCTCTGAACAGAGGTGCCAGCTTGCTGCCTTCAGATTCCTGGCTGGTTTGTGCAACTCCTTGTAGTCGACGTGCTGCTGTGGGATGTACTCAGGAGAGTGAAGTCAGTGGGCAACCAGTTCACTTTAGTGGGTGTCAGACTGAACCATTACCGAATTGAAGTTTGTAGTGACAATATTTTTGTAGTTAATAAACTAACTTGTATATTGCAAGTCATCTTAAGTTAAACACTACAAGCCATTATTAAGAAAATTTAAAACTCAAATGAAAAATGCTTTGACATTCTGACCAGTTGTAGTATGTGATTAGTAGTTTGGTTTTTGGATTTTTTTTTTTTTTGGTAACCAACAAATGTCATTTAACTCCAAAGGGCAGCATTTCTGTAGTCCCATTCTTTGGAAGTACAACTCTTGATTTCATATGTTGGTTTTATGACTTCTCCTTAAACTTAGAGGTAAAATTGAGTTTGGATGCAAGTCTAGATCTATAAAGCGTCTTCCCATTGTCAATGTTTTTAGATCCTTGTGGAGGAGCAGTGTGAAGTTAGGTGACTGAGTTGCATAAACACTGGTGAGGAAAGGCTTTGCCACCCTGAATGCATCAAGTACCTGGATGAGGTGGAGCACATAAACTGGTTGACAAGAGAAAACCGAGAAGAAGGGTGTCTGCAGTCTTTCTTGCGCTTAGATTTAGGTGCTTAATTGTAACCTACTCCCGTTATTCCCTGCTTCTCTCTGTGTGCACACCTTTCCCTAAGAAGCAGGTTGCTGTAGCCTGGGCTGTGCTTGGTCCCACCTTGTGAGTGCAGCAGGCATGGCTGGTGCACACGTCCATTGATTTGGTTGCCCATGGTGCCATTTTAGATTTGGCTTTTACTGCTTTGTTCCTGAAGATTTTAGGTCTGTCTTGCTGTCCTTTCTATGAATGAAAACTGGGTGTAGTCTGGACTCTGAACTCAGATGTCCCTTTTGCCCATTTCTGTGAACCCTGGGAAAATACAGAATGGGATCTAAACTTGTGGCTCAGGCCCAGTGCCAATAATCCACTTTGAATCTAATTTGGTACTTTGGGTTTGTTGGTTTTGAATTGCTTTGAGTTACTTGATACTTCTGACTTGCTGACACAGGGTCGTTCAGGAGAGTGGATATATATACATGGCCGATGTCAAGTGGTGTGCTTTTTTTAGATATCTTCTTCATTATAACTTATTCATATAATTACAGCATGCTGAGTATGTTGCCATATTCTGTTTTCACATCCCACAGTACTGTTCAGTGTTGGGGCAGCTCTCTAAGAAATACATGTTTACAATAATATAGGAAATCACACTAACTTGTCAAGAAATAGTAATTGAAATACTTTGTTCAATGATGCAAAACCCAAAAAAAAAACCCAAAACAACCCACCTCACAGTGCTTATGGTGTACTGGTGGTCATGGTGGAAAGGGGAGATGTAGAGCTATAAGGATAGTTGTTTTGACCTCCTGCTCCCTCTGAGAAAACTGAAGGCAACGTCTGTGTTTAAATCTCTTCCAAGAATTTGTAATTAGGAACAGTGTCATTCAGAAAACAGGAAATAAATCCAGCGAGCACTAGAGAGATTCAGGAGTTTCATTCATAAGGAAACCATCCAGATTTCCGTCTTCAGCTGCTGTGCTTTCGCCCTAGATTAAAGCCAGGACTGAGTCTGGGGCATGGTGTGATGTAAACTGATAGCAGGGGCTGTTCCCCTGGGTAATGTTCTGGCATGGAGCTTAGCTCTGGCATTGAGCTATCGGTGCCAAGCTATCCACCTGGCATCCACCTCAGGTTTTCTGAGAACAGAAAACCTACCAACTGGCTCCTTTTCCCAGAGTTTCCTTGAAGCACACTAATGTGAAGAAATGCCTTGGTGTCCAGAGGCTAGGCAGAAGCAGAAGGGATGCTTTGAATCCTGATCCTGCTCTAGGTAGTGGTATATAGATCAGCTGTTCTCTGAAGAGAGCATTTTTGGGTTGGTTGGTATCATCTTCATGGGAGCTGAAGAATAGAAGGTGGAAACTGGGATATCATCGTTGTCCTATGGAAGATGGGACAGGCAGGGGAAACTGATTGATAACTTCTACAAATGTCTCTGCTGAGGACTGGGGAATAGTTTAATTGAGGGCTGTCAAGATGCCTACCTCTTTCATATTTTCCCTGAGGTAGGTGGACATTAGCCCTTTCTCTTCCTTTTCTCTCAAAGGGGATTTAACACAATAGCTATTTCCAGCAGGTTTCCAAAGTCTTCTGGGTCTAGCCAAGTATTTCTGGAGCTGACAAAATCTTGTGCTTCAAGAGACTGACCTTGTGGTGGTCGCGTGTGCTTGAATTTTGAAGGGAAGTATTTACAAGGACAAAGGGTGTAGGATGAAGCACAAATATGAAAAGCTGCCTAGTCTCCAGCAGCTTATTATCTTCTGGGGTGTGGGCCTTCAAAGGAGCAGGGGTACCCATACAACAGATATAAAGCAACTGTTAAATGCTGAGCTTTATTTCTGGAAGTTTTAACGTAAGAGATCTTTGAAGTTCTTGCAAGGTTCTGACAAGATACAGTCTGGACAAGTTACAGTTCAGTTGTTTGACCTAGACTTAAAAGCTGTATAGTAAAAGCAGGGGAACAAGTCTGTCATAGAGATCCAGTTCCTGAATTTGAGACTTCCTTCTTGCCAGTCTCTCAGTTTGGCTGCTCATAGTTCAAGAATCCTTTGTAGAGCTTAGTGTCAAGAATTATGGGAATGAGCATGCGGATAGTTCTCAGAGTACCACTTGTATTTTGAAATCACAGATGAGCCAGATGCAGCCTCTGGAAATTTACATCACTGTGTGTTTGCTGGAGGTTTGGAATAAAAGAAAGGAGAATAATAGGAACAAGTTAGACCTTGCTATTATCATACCCTAAGTCTTGTGCTTATATTTACAAATGTTGATGTTTTCTTCCAAAACCAGTTGTAGAAATATTTTTTTCCCAAATTCTTCCAGCATTGTTGTACGAAGATTGCTGATGGTTTCAGTTAGCAAAAGACTAAGCTGATTTCAGTCCATATCTATGTTGGTGGAAGAATGCTCAGATAAAATTGTGAGACCTGGCACATTGCAATCTCCTTCCCAAGTTGCCCCAAATAAGTACAAACGTTCTGAAAACTTTCAGAAAGAGTCTTCTCTGAATTGCACAGTCACCTACCTCACCAGTTGTGAGAGTCTAAAGGAGAGTCTCTTTTCTTTCTGTCTGAGCTCACTCACTAAGTTGTGAGGATGAGTGTTACAACCCTTGTGTAGCTGTGTGCAAGGCAGTTGGGCTCTAAGTGCCCAACCATCACATTGTTACGTGTGACAGTGCTGCTTGGTTTTACAGTGCACTTCTCTAACCAGATCTCAGCCAGGACGGGTTGGTACCTCTCTTCTTTAACAAGTTGTCATGTATTTCTCCGTGACTCCAAGTGGTCTGGGCTGGGGCCAGACGCTTTCTTTGGTCAGCAGTGCTTCCACAGCCTGCGCCTGTGTGCTAAGACATTACTTCATGACTAGCTTAGAGGAGAGACTGCTAGCTACTACACCTCTCTCATCATGTCCCACACCACCTGGACTGCATTATATTAATATTAACTTTATATTGTATTACAGTTATTAATAAGACATCAAGGAATGCTGTTACATACTTTTAGCAGAGGAACAAGTTGGGACAGAAGTAGCAGTGAGCTCTCTAGTAGGCTCAGCTGCCTAGAAATGTCTGCAGCCGTCTGGCACATGAAATTATTGAAGTGAAGGTGAGTGAGACTTAAAAGTTCACTTTCCACATGTCATCAGTTTAGCACATGTATATATTTAAAAATAAAAAGCATTGTCAGTTTCCAATTCCAAACACTTAGAAAGAAGTAATTCTGTCATTCTCAGCATTTTAAGAAGGCTTAAAAAAACCCCAAACAAACATGCTTAGATCTTTTCCTTTACTTTCAAAATTTAGTACTCACTACTTGACATTAGTAGTCATACTTCTAAACTGACTCTCTATTAGTTTTGTGAGTAGGATATTTATTTGAATTACAGAGTCCTGGAAAATTGCTCTTTTTGATCCTGGATGCCTAGTCACTATTGCTAACCAGGAACAATGCAGTGTTATTAATCTTTTGGTCATACTGGTCATCATTTTACATGGTAGTGCTCAGTAGGCTGATTAGGAAAGAACAGAGTGACTGGAAAAGCAGCTTCACCTCCTTTTAGTCATAGTTCTAGAGTGTTTTTTAAGGGAAAGTATATATACTTGGAAAAATGAGACTTGGACAGCATTACCTTAAGTGTGCTAACAGTGAAACTCTTGGTATCAGGAGGATGAGAAAAAAGCTTACATAAATAAACAAGTTGTAATACCAAGTCAAGTCAGGTACACGTTGTTACGTGGAGTAGTGGAGGGATCTGTATGGTTTGAAGCTTGATGGTTATCAGCCACAAAAACAGTAAGCTGTATATCTTTTGCTTTGTGCAGGTAAACCAGTTGTATTGCTTTAAATCTTGTTACAAATAAAGCAATACAATGTTCCTCTTGTACATAGCATGATCATATTGGAATAAATGCCCTTACAGATAGGATGCATTTCCTTATTTAGGAAACGCAAGCTATGCTTTCCTCTTTGTTTCTGTGCTGTCCTCTGCTTTTAGAAAATACAGATGGTGCCAGTTAAAAAGGTCATTATCAGTTACATTGATATTGATTAAAAAATGAAAATACGAGCTACTTGAGCAGTGTTCTTGGATGCTAGTACCCTGAGATTGACTAATGAGCCCTTCAACCTTTGTAAGTGAAATCAAGAAAACAGTGTTTCCTGTAGAATTGTACATATACTGTTGCAGCCACATTTAACAGCTTCAGAGGTAAAGGATCTGCTTCAGCTGCTGGTGAGCTGCCTGGGGATTGCTTGTCTAGCTTTTCCTGATTGCTCTGTTATTAGCAGGAAGATGAAGTTCCTGGCCCCTCTCTGGTAGGGATGGTCAGCATTTGTTGTGAACCACCTGGCATGAATTGGGAGCTGTCAAAGGAGGCAGCTGTAGCTCTGATAGCTGTGCCAGCTAGTTTACTCATCCAAGGACCATATGCAAGGTAAGCCTAGCTGAAAAGTCGTGTCCTCTCTGTTTTCCTGCTTCATTACTACGAGGCTATTTTACAGCAAGGTTTGCAAGGAAA
>NW_008612766.1:7405-31176 GCF_000691845.1 Merops nubicus
AATATCAGAGTGTGCAGTCAGGACACCATCAGGAATCTTATATGTGCTAGTGAAATGCCAAATAGGTCAACAGTGCCTGGTTTTTGTCAGGGTGAAACAGAAGTTCTGAATTTTCTCCAAAGCACCAGCAATGACCCCATTCTAGCTGTGGGGTAGACATAAATAGACTTCTAGTACTCAGAAACACTTTGCGTTTTATGGGAAGTGGAGAAATTGCAAGAGCTACATATCTACCCTCTGTTTATTACCATACTCCAGCAGCTGCCCCTGGAGCCTTAACTTAGCCTCCTTGCACAAAGGGTTGTTTTTTTGTTTTTTTTTTTTTTTTTTTTTTTTTTTTTTTTTTTTTTTTTTTTTTTTTTTTTTTTTTTTTTTTTTTTTGTGCTTTTTTTTTTTTTTTTTTTTCCCTTCTCCCTTCATTTTTAACATTGTGAAAGAGTTGGCTTGCAAAAATCTGGGAGTCCTCTGCCCTCTTTATGGGAGGTCTCTGATGGGGGAGAGCCTTCCAAGTGTGCCAGGCAGAGAATTAAAGGTACTTGTTGAGCTTTATTCTTTGCACCTGCGAGGTGTAACAAACCTGCAGAGCTTAAAATGATGCTTTAAATAAAAGTGATGAGCAGCTGCAGAAGAAGAGGACTTAAGGAAGAGAAAGAATATAGTGCCATTTTCTGAGAGCCTTGGAAGAAAGGGGAGATTCTTGAAACTGTGAGGTTGATGTGTTCTGCCCTGTCTCACAGGTAGTGAGACTGTGTGGCTGACTGTTGCCTATCAAAAGTAAGTGAATATGTGGTATTTTCTTTGTGTTTTATAGTTGTTTGCATTTTTTTTTTTTTAATTTGGTCACTTTGAAAAGGGCACAAGGACTGAGAAGCCTGGGAGTGGTGAGTAGCAAGGAAAGGCAGTGAGCTGCAGACTTACTGTGTCTGATCATGAAAGTGTGTTGTTCCAAAGGCTAGTGCCTTCTGAATTTCAAGTTTGCCCTACGAGGCACATTTCTTCTGAATTCTTTAGGTATATTCATAGGGAACTGGGTGTTTTTTGAAAAGCTGTGCCTGAGGAAGAAAAGGTACTGCTAGGGCAAATGCTGCTATTTGTACTTTGTAATTTCTGCACGTTTTTTCCTTGTTTTTGTAATTCTGTTTTTCAAGTACTCTTTCTCATGCTACCAGTGGGGTTGAGTTTCTCTTAAAAATATACAAGACCTGTACTCCTCTAGTGACCACAAGTAAGCTTTGGGCAGCTTTATTCACAAGTGGAAAAGCAGGGTGTGAGTAAAACATGGTATTTTACTTCAGACAGATGTGACTGATTTAACCTCTGTTAGTATTATAAATGATTAATGTATTGCAATGATCATTGCTGGTCACAGTTGAAGGACTCTCATTTTACTGTGAATTTTTTGTTCTGGTTTGATTAGAATACATGAGACGTCTTGGGGCTGTACAAGGCAGAAAGAAGTTCAGCTCTTATGGATTTATTATGTGCTGTTTTGTTTGCCTGTGACCCAAGCATTCCCTTCCTGTCTTATGCAGCCTTCATTTTATACTGTAATATTCCTTGATATGTTTGCTTATTTAGGTTCCTTTTCCACATTTTTGAGCAGAAGTAAGCTTAATTTATTCACAGTAATGCATTTAGATTTGTTGTACTTTGTAGATGGTAGTATTTTTTTGTTTAGATGCTGAGTTCAATTGTTGCTTTTTTTTGCCTAATTAAAATGTTAACTTGTCTACAGTATTTTTTCAGCTATTTTATGGTGGCTTTACTGGATGTTGTTCTGCTTTGTATGTGTTACTGTAGTTAAGAAGCTTCTTCTAGACTGAATTTTGGCTTAAGAAGGAAAATAAGGCATTTTTCTGATTAAGCAGTATTTTGTGGGGGAAGTCGTAGAAGAAAATCCTGACCTTTTAGAAGGTAATGGAAGTTAGTTTCAGATGCTACTTAAGCTTTTATGTTTCCTGTCTTTGCAATGAAGTTTTTTTGATGGATTTTGAAATGTGAATTAAAAAAGCCACCACATTTTTGAATGAGATTTTGTGTTAAGCTGAGGGAATGCTCATATCCTTGACTTTCTGAACTTAATATTCAGATTCTCAAGAGTTCAGTTTTTCTGCTGCTTTTATTTTGGTTGCTGAAGCAAAGTGATCAGCACTCAAAGAAGTGCCCTTTGGAGAAGCAGCCACCTGTACCAAGTTTGAAATGTGGAAGCTTGTGATAATGGAGCAGATTGTCTCCAGATGCAGATATTCTTTCTTTGCTCATTAAATGTGCCTTAATTTATGTCTACTTGCCTTGAAAATCTTCAGAATGTGCATGTGTTCATTGTAGTCTTTCTCTCGTATCAACGGGTCTGAAGGAAACATCTCCTAATGTTCATTTATACGAAGATGAAGAGGAACACTGTTTAGGCTAGTTTTCAGAAACTTTTTTTTTTTTAAGTCTCTATAGTTGCAGGGGAAAAGCCTGAAAACGTGACTGAAATGTGAAGATTAAAAAGACTGAGAGCTTAACATTTTTATTTCAGAGTTAACAGTTGAATAAAAACTTCTTGGCTGGAAGGAAAGAAATTTTAATATAGTTTCTTTTTTCTTAGTGTTATGAAAGACAGGTATTTAAAAGCATCCTTGCAAATGCTGTTTCAGAACGGGTCCCGTAAGTGCTACCTCAGCACAGAAGTCCAGGAGCGTGTGGGGTGAGGACTGAGCTGTCTCTTCTTTGGCAGTGTTTTCAGGGCAGGATGGAATTTTCAGGGCTGCTTTAGCATTGGCAAAGCTTGTCGTCTGAACAGCTGCCAAGGAAGGTAAACGGATATTGATTTTCAAGGTTGCCAAGACTTTGTCTGTCTTTCATAAGTGCTAAGTCATATTGAAAGGAATTGGAGTAAAACTGTCATTTGTTTTAATATTTTCCCTGGTGTAGTGTTGCTCAAGAGAGGGGAGATGCGAGCGCACGCTCTGCCAGCGAAGGTGAATGCGAGCACAGAGCAACTGCCTGTCTAGTGCTGCTCCTCCCCACGCTGCCTCCAGCTCACCCTCACGTTCTCTTCACGTGTTTCAACATGTAATTGCATTGGCCTATATACAGTAACTTCTCTGTCTTGGGCTTTAATCCTGGCTGTTGTAAGAGTGCTGATTGAATTGCAGGCTAAAAAAAGACTTCACTCAGATGTGCTGCATGCCATCAGTTGCGCTCTGCTTTGGCAGGTTTTTAGTAACATGACATAATTAAAAGTTGACAAAGGCAATAGACAGAATGATGTCCAGTGACTTCTAGGATTCTATCTTGAACAAGGTATTTTCTTAACTTGGTGGAGTTGGCCAGTATGGGTACACCTCATGTAAATGACCTACTACCTTAAATTCTCTGATAGTTCTGGTAGGCTGCTGAAAGAATGCCCTTGCCTTAAAACCATTCTTTGGATTGGTGTTGCCTTAGTGGGAAAGCCACTAGTAACAGCCCATGGCATTTGGAAATCATTGCATCTAGGTGTGATTTGAGTGACAAAAAGATTAGAAATATTTTTCTGTGAAGTGTAAGTTGAGCCATATTTGCTTCCTTTATGTTGTTACAGTTTGTCACTGATATTCCAGCAAATATTTCAGAAAGATATATGCAGCTGACAAAGGGAGAACAGCTTCCTATCTCACAAGTAGTCATCAGCTAGTGTTATTTTAAGAAATTTCAAGGGAAATTGATCAAAATTATGCTCTTGTGTTCTTCATCCTCCAAATTAGATTTCTTGAAATAAAAACAATCTAAACCTCTGAGATAACTAAGCATCAACTTAAAAAATACAGTTTAAAGGCATATTCAATAGGAAAAAAAAAACCTTATCCTCAGTGAATTCTTCTGAATGAGCTGGCATGGGTTCCAGACTGCCAAGTATTCAGTTTCTATGTTTAGACATCAAAATGATGAAGGGAAAATAAGCTACAAACAACTACTCTGAAAAGCTTATTTTCTTGGATGATGGTGTATATATGTAGATGTAATCAAAGCAATATTACCCATACCTCTGTTTTCTCGTGTTGGCTATTTGTCTGTTTCTTCTAAATAAGTTGAGACTGAAGTGTGGTCTGTAGGTGAGTTATGGAGGGTTAATACTGAAGTTGAAGTCATGCCTTTGTGTTACTTTTTAATGGACTGACAGATGATTTAAAATAAAAGTGACTGATCTCATGCTGTATTTCCAAGTGACTACTAATAATTTCTATGGTTTGAGTTATTTCTGAAGGCGGATCCTTAAAGAGAAACGACGACTAATGTCGGACTGATTGTACAAGAAAAAAAAAAAAGGGAAAGTTTATCAACTTTTTCCTGTCCTAGAAACAGGAATACAATCATGAGCAGGTTGTTAGCCAAATTCAGTATCTCTTGTAGACTGCACTTTGTCTGTTGTAATGTTACGAGTAGGTGTTACATCAAGATGTTTTGTGGGAGAATCTATTCTAGCAAGCTGAAACCCCTGTTTGGTTTTTGTATATCTCTTAAATATTGCTAGGCTTTGTTGTGAAAAATTGTAATTGGCTGCCTGGGGATGTATACGAGTGGTTTGGTGTGAGTGTTCTTACTGTGGCCTGTACCAGCATGCTTGTGTAACATTGCACTTGTCCTACCAAGGAATTTGACTCCCATATTTGTTCTTGCAGTGGAGCCTATTTTGGCTTGATTACAAAGCTGTCACCACTGGCCAGTGACCCCAGTGGTGCTCATATTAGTAGCCATCTTTATGAACTGCTAATGGAAACGGAAAAACCTGTTCACTTAATCAGAGGCTGTTGAAGCTCATTACTGTGTTCAGTTTGGTTTTGTTATGGAGAAGGGAGGAGAGTGCAAATCCCGGGTCACAGAGTATTTATACAAACACATCAAGGTGTTTGGGCCATTTCAAAAGCTTGTGTAACAAAGCAATGTTTGTGCCATATCTCAGTCTTCCTACCCTTCTCCTTGCTGTTTTTCAGTATTGAAGCACTGTAGCAGGAGGTACAAGCTCAGTTTACAAGTGATGATGGTTTGTGGGTCACTGTGTGTCACCCTTCTGAAGGAGACATTTTGGCTGTTGATGATAACTACTTCATTATTCTTGATGGATGAAACCATGGTGATGGGTATTTTGTGCATGAGACAACTGTCTCAAGTAGTCAGGGCCTGCTCCTTTCTACCACTCTAGGTAACAGTGGAAGACAACTAGCCTGGAGAGAGGCTGTAGTTTTTCAAGTGCTTATTTAGAACCTGGAAGTAGTAGTATTACAACTTCTTGATTCTCAGAAGCAGTTTCTGGAGGGCCATCAATGAAAAGGGTGTTGCCATAACCTGCAGTGCTATCAAAAAGATAAGCTAGTAATGAAATTATCTTTGAAAGCTTTGTGTAGTCATGCTCATGCTCCTTAGAAACAGTTGGGAAATGTGTTCTGTTAGTTACAGAGATGCCTGCACTGAGTAGCATAAGCCTAACTTGTAGTTTTTTGATGTCGCTGAGTGAAGAGCTTCTGTTTGAGGTTGAGAAGAGTAAAAGAGTTGAAGCCTTTCTGAGCAGATGGATACAAAGGGTAGTACTGCCACACCAGTGCAAAAGGGAAAAACAAACAAAACCCCTGTAATACAGACAAAGCCTACCTTGCCCTTGGATGTGCATGGGCATTTGTGGCAGAATGAGGAATGCAAAATAAATATTCCCTTTTGTGTATGAACTCATGGACAGTAGTCATCCCTTCCTCCCAGAGACACGAGAGGTTTTGGAGCATGGGCTGTTGGCACAGGAGTGGGTGGGTGGGTAGATAAGAGTGGCACCTGGGATTCCAGAAGGTCTTCAGAAGTTCTCCTGATGGGAAAACTGAGTGAAGCTTAATCTGCCAGTGTTGCTGCTGGCAGATTTTTGAGTTAAAATTGGGTGTTATATTGTGCCCTTAGCATAGTCTCCTGAGGTACTACAAAGTAAAATGAAGTACTAGCCTGCTGAGCTAGCTTTTATTGGCATGTTGTTTTGTTCTTGTCTGGAGAAAATAGATTTGTATTTACTGTTATTTTATGATTTGAGGACAGGGGAGTTATTTTGCTGTGAGTAAGTTCTTCAAGCTTCTGTAAATGAAAATAAGATTCAAGAAGTAATGAAGTCTATTGCTTGCAACAAAAAATGTTAAGTCTTCCCAGCATCCCTGAAATAAGTGTTATACCTGAGCCAACCCCTAAGAAGACTTTCACAACTTATTTTGCAAATGGATTGGTATCCAGCTATTTTATTGGTCTGGAGGAAAAATACTTATATCTCCTCAGTGTTGTAGCAGTAAGTGCCTAAATTTGCTGTGAGGAAAACTGTATTTTTAATGTATCTTAGATGAAACATATTTAAGTTACAGTTTTAATATAGTAGTTCAATGTAGTAATAATGACCAGTTAGTCTGTCTAGATACAGTTTTACTGCCCTATTTTTCTCAAGCATAAACCTCACATATTTGAAGGTAGCTAGTTGAATATATCTTGGAAGAGTTTTTGGGATGAAAGGTTTTACAGAATTTGTCAAGGTAGTGATGTCAGTACCTGTTTAAACACTTGATTTGGAAATGGAGCTCTCGCCAATGTTTGGTCTCCTCTTTTGCTTGAAAGGACCAGTATCTCCACTTCTCACCTCAGAAGAGAGCTGTTGCTGTTAAATGTGAGTGGACCATTCCACATTTGGATTAAAAATAGAAATTCAATGCACAGGTCAGTGGTGATGTTCATCAGTATGACACAGGCTGCAGTCACCCTCCTTGTGGCATGTTGAATTACATAGTTCACACAGGGAAGGTGCTAATAAGAGGTGTTTGGAAGACACCATAGAAAATGATGGGAAGCGATCTGCCTGCAAAAATACTTGTTGAGGAACACACCATTTTGACATATGTAGTGAGAGACTCTTTTGATGTGTAAAGTGCTCTTAATGCAAATGTATTTTACTTAATTTTAGTATTCCTTAACAAACTGTAGTGGGATGGTTGTTAGCGGTGAGGGTGTTTTCTCTGTACTCTTGATGACACGGTGCTAGCTAATACTCGGACTCCTGACCAGACCTTACAATAAATAATTTTGTGTTTTTCCTATGTGTCTTAATAGTACAGTGATGGATGTCTCATACCTGGTAACCATTTTCCTAGTTGCTTAGCCATTGCTGCTGAGGTTTTCTAGATGTGGTTCAGACAGAGGAGGCATTTTTGACTTGAGTTAGAGTCATGTGAAGTGGATTTGGTGGACTAGTGGGCCATAAGTTGTATGGCCTTAATGTGCAACTCAGCTGGCCTCTCAAATGTTATTTTTCCAAGAACTTTTTATAGTGCAGCTACAGCTTAAGCAGTAAGTTTCTGTGGTAACCCTATCCTTATGTAAATTACAGTAATTGTTTTATTGTTCAAATCCCAGGTACTACTTTCAGACATTGTACGTACTATTTGATTACTGAATGGACACTTAATGCCTTTTGAGCACAGCTGATCTGCATCCGTTATCCTGTGACTATGGACTTCTGTTATCTGTTAGCTCTTTGTCAGTGTGCTGTGATCATGCTGTCAAATCATTCAGTCTTCATAATATAACACTAAACAGGTTCTAGTTTGTACTTGTCTGTTGAACTTGATAGATCTCTTTTTTTCACCTTCCTGGAAAAAAAAATACACCCTACTTGGTACTGGAAAGTCTGTTTTGTGACAAGCCATCATTTAGGCTTGTGTAACGGTCAGCCAGCAACTGATATAGGCTTTGCATGGAATTTGTGCTTTTTTTAATATATTGTTTTAGGTTTATAAGCAAACAAAATACTACTGAAGATTATAGAGCTATGCAAACCAAAAGTACTCTCAGCACAAGTTTAACTGTAGACAGTAATGAATATAGATTCCTTTCTCTTAGCATCTCCTTGAGGTTTTGGCAACCACTGTCTTTTCCAGCCAAAGGAGGGTCAGCTTGTTATCCTGATGCCGCTGTTTAGCAGTCAGGGCTGGCCCTTCAGGAATGGAAATTACTGAATTACTTGATTCCACTCTTTGGAAGATGATCATAGTGTACCAAAAAGGTCTATGACTAGGGAGAAGAATCTCATGATTATTTTGTTCTAAATGTACCAGTGTTCTCAAGTGTGACTTGTGTTACCTGATTCTGAAGTCTACCTAAGGCTGTATTTGGAGGGGAGCAGGGATGCCTGGGTCAGCCCCTGATGTGTTATGTTTTCATTTATATGCTGAGGTGTTCTTGTATGGCTTTCTGCAGTGTGACCGTCTGTTCCCTAAAGCTGTGTAAGCTTTGTTGTTTTATGGATTCAGTTTTCTGGGTCAGTATCTCACCAAACTGAGTGACTTCGAGGTGTTGCTGTCACCCTCACTTACATGGTTGCCTTTGCTTAGCTGGGAACCCTACTCCTCCCATGCCTCACAGGACCATTAAGTTGCACAAATATCTTCAATATCTAGATTAGGTCAGTACTGTCCAGATAAAAAAGTTACTGCATATTCCTAACAGCTGAAATCTTTAATCCACTAATGCTTTAGTTCTCCTGCGGAGCCTGAGGTCTCACTGATGGTGGTACAGACTGGCCTCTGACCACCTTTTCCATGAGACCTGACAAAAAGTTACTTGGAACCACATCTGGTGTTAAAACTAAAACTCAAAACTCATGAGGTGAGTCTGCTGAAGTTGAAATGAATTTAAAAACACCCTGCAAAAAAAAGTAGCTATTACTTAGCTTGATGTGGCCTTACACGGTTGTTGTGTGGGCCGTCTCCTTTCCTTTGCCACCAGCTCCCTGGAGGGGAGTGGCCAGATGTGCCTTCACAGCGTGTTCCTCACTCACTGTTTGATTGTCGCCCAGCAGAAGCTGGGCAGTTGCTGCCCAGGCAGCCTGTGGAGAGACTGGAGGTGTGCAAGCTGATTTTGGGGCAGGGACTGTCTGTGCCAGAATGCACTATCCTCGGGGTGTGTTGTTTTTTTTTTTCCTGGCATTTCGGGGAGCTTTTCTGGCACTTTTTGGGCCTGTGGTCAAAGGCCATCTTCCTGGACTGAGTGTAGCAAAGGGGTAGGAGTAAGGAGGCAGAGACCAGGCAAGGTCCTGAAACCTAGGATCCAGTGCCTGTGGTGGCCAGGATGGTAAACACTGCCTGTCAGAGGAGTTTCGCTCCTCTGGTCTACTACAGACAGGAAACCCAATAATGCCAAAGCTCATGGGAGAGCCTAAAGCTGGAGCGGATAGATCCTGAGTAAGCTTAAATAACAAAGCTTGGCTCCCAGGATTTCCGTCTGTCGTGTACTCGCAGCGTCGCTGGCTCTTGTACGCAACACTGAACTTCGTGTTGTGGTTCCCCTCCAGTGTAAGGACAAGGTTACCACTTACATAACAATTGCAAAATATAGTAGAAATTGACTGCTGATCTATACCATAGGCTGTTTACAATCACCTATCCCAGTTATTTAATTAAGTTCTTTCTAAAGAAGGACTATATTTATTCACTAGCAATCAATATTTTCGTACGGTTCTGTAAGGGCAATCAGGACAAATGAATTGCATTTATTAACTTTTCTGTTGGTGTATAGGACTTGCAGTTACTCGTCAGTGCAATTTTATGTTATAAACATTTTGTCTAAGTAGCAAAGAGTGAAATCACAGAATGTTAGGGATTGGAAGGGACCTCCAGAGTTCATTGAGTCCAACCCCCCTGCCAGAGCAGGACCATGTAGTCTAGGGCAGGTCACACAGGAACACATCCAGACGGGTCTTGAAATTCTCCAAGGTAGGAGACTCCACAACCTCCCTGGGGAGCCTGTTCCAGTGCTCTGGAACCCTTACAGGAAAGAAGTTCTTCCTCATGTTGAGGTGGAATTTCTTGTGCTCCAGCTTGTGACCATTGCCCCGTGTCCTATCGCAGGGCATAAGTTAGAAGAGGTTGCCCTTTTCTTGTTGACACCCAGCCCTCATATATTTATACACATTAATTAGATTGCCCCTAAGTCTTCTCTTCTCCAGACCGAAAAGCCCCAGGTCTCTCAGCCTCTCCTCACAAGGCAGGAGTTCCAGTCCCCCAGTCATCCTCGTAGCCCTTCACTGGACTCTCTCAAGTAGATCTCGGGCCCTCTTGAAATGGGGAGCCCAGAACTGGACACAATACTCCAGGTGAGGTCTCACCAAGGCAGAGTAGAGGGGTAGGAGGACCTCCCTTGTTCTGCTGCATACACTCTTCCTAATACACCCCAGGATCCCATTGGCCTTCTTGGCCACAAGGGCACACTGCTGTCCCATGGACAAGTTGTTGTCCACTAGGACTCCAAGGTCCCTCTCCACAGAGCTGTTCTCTAGCAGATCACCTCCTTACCTGTACTGATGCGTTTTATTCCTCCTCCCCAGGTGCAGGACTCTGCACTTATTCTTGGTGAACCTCATTAGGTTCCTCTTGGCCCAGCTCTCCAGTCTGTCCAGATCTCACTGAATGGCCACACAGCCTTCAGGTGTGTCAGCCAAACCTCCCAGTTTCATGTCAACAGCAAACTTTCTGAGAAGACACTCTCTACCATCATCGAAGTTGTTAATGAAGATGTTGAACAGGACTGGACCCAGCACTGATCCCTGAGGGACTCCACTAGTTACAGGTCTCCAGCTGGACTTGGCATCATTGATTACCACTCATCATGCTCTATTGTGCAGCCAGTTCTCCACCTACCTCACTCCCTGTTCTTCTAGCTCATACAGAAATTGAAGTATAGATTTAATTATTATACTGTTTTCTACCCCAATAAATGTGAAATCAAGATATTTAAAATTCTTGTTAGTTCAGTGCAAGATACGACTTGTTACAATTAGTCTTTTTTACAGAATGACTTTTTTTTTTAAAGATTACTTTCCCTGAATATATTCAGGGAAAACAGCTAGTGGAGACAAGAGCAAACTGCCTTCAGAGCAAAAGAAAATTACATACTCTAAGCAAATCCTTGTAAGCTAGATTGCCAGAGCTTTGTACTTTTTTTCTGAGATGCAGGAGGTACTGAAAGTGTCTGTTAGTACAGATTTGTAGAAGAGCTGGGCTTACAGTGAGAATGAGAAGTCAGTGTATAGCCATGATTGTGCTGAGGTCTGACTTCCATTCCAGTGAGGAGAACACTTACCTATTTGTTTGCTCCCTACAGATGAGACTTTTAATCTTTTTCTGTTTTGCATTTCCCAGTCTATTTTTTTTTGTTTTGAAATGTAAGAAATTTGTGTGTGCACTCTGTCCCTACAGGTGTCCATGTGGAGTCCCAATATCTTCTTAGGGAATTATGCTTGTTTATCTGTGAGGAGTGCAAGATGTTGCTGCCAGAATCATCAGACAAGAATATGTGGAATAAACCTGCAAACCCAATCTTATGTAGTGCTGCCCAAGATGGCAGCTGACACATTTCCTCTTTAAGAAAAAGCATGTAATACTGATTTTTTTTTTTTGTGCAGCATTGCTTGCTTGGAGTTCTAGTTCTGCTCTCCAAGGGGGGGAAGTCTAAAATAAAAGCTAAATCTGCAAAGAGAAGTAATGTTCCATTTTAGATGGGTGTATGAGCCTTTCCTCAAGTCTGAAATAGAAGTTGGAGTTCTTGGGCCTGACTGTTGGGAACGCTTGCTGACAGCTTAACTGGATCATGTTAACATGGCAAACAATTTGAGAGAGAAGATGGCTGGTAACTGGTACAGAGACAACATTAGCAAAGGTAGTTAGTCCCTGTGCTGGTGGGGAGAAAGAGGCAGCAGTTACTACCTACAAGACACTGGAAAGTTACCAGTTGATGAGGAGAACCAGAGACTTACCACATACTGACTACTGAAAAATCATGGCCATCGGGGTTATGTGTTTTACTACTTAAAAGATATTTTATAGATCTTCATGTCTTTAAAGCTATGGCCAGGCTGTCTACTCAAAATAATAACTTACAAGGCTTATGGAAATAGAAACAAACTCTCCTTTTGACTTACTTCATATAATTGTAAGTAGATGTTTATTTTTTTAAGTTCTATTCGGTCTGTCAAATTTTGTTTGCCTTAGTGTGCCAAGCAAGGATAGAGAATATGCAAAATACTTCTAAGATGCAAGGACTAGGAAGACTTAATTGCTGCTCGCTGTCTTAAATGATCCTGAAGCCATCTGATGCAGTCTTTACCCATAACATATGGATACATTTAGAATAATCCCATAAGCAACTTGCTGGATAAAATATTCATGGCTGTTGCATAGGAAGAATAAGTTTGGACTATTAGATAACTGAGACATCTGGAAGGGCCATGAGTTTCTTGGTGGAAAACCTTCTCAGTGAAACATCTGGGGCTTATTTCTATGTCTAAACCCAAATAACCTGAAAACTGTTTGAAGCAGGTATTTAAACATAAAAGCTAGCAGATTTGCTTTACCAGTGAAGAACAATGAAATGCTTCAGGAGAAGAGTACACAAAAAAAACCCAAAACCAAACATTCTGGAATACTGTTGCTGTAGAAATTAAAGTATAATTTTCAAAAAAGGAGGAAAGAGTAGGGATGTCTTCTTGTATGCATAGTTACCCTTTGCACTGAAGTCACACCTAGAGAAAATGTGTTTTTATGGAGGAGAAAAGCGTATTTTTAATTTCTTACTTTGAACCTTCTTCATGCATGACACAAAGGTGCATTCCTCCCCTGGTTTTGGGGCATTGAGTCAGCTATTTCTTGCCTGGCCAAGCCGAACAACCGTAGCTGTTGTTTTCTTTTTCATTTGGCTTCACAATGGCTTTTGGATCATCAGAAACTTCCTACTACTTAGGTTGTCAGCAGTTTCCCAATCTGTGGATCTTTGTTGTTGGCTTGTGTTTTGTTTGGGTTTTTTCCTTTGGACTTCTGCCAGGATGGACTTCAGTGTTGCCTCTTGCTGCCTTTTTTAAAAAAAAAAAAAAGTTTATTTTTTGCTCCTAGGAGTGAAAGCTCAGCCAGAGGGACTGGAAGCAGGAAGTGTTGGTCTCCACAGCCATGGGGATGCCCCGGGGTGCCCAGGGTTGCCATGGCCATGCACTAACCAACTACAACAGCAAAACATCTACAGAGAATTTTTTAAGTCTTGTCTCTTTCACGGATTGCCTTTTGAATGTGTCCTCAGTACTCAGTCCTTTTTTTTTTTTTTTTTTTTTTTCCTTTCTAAGTAGAGCAGGGCTGGTTTATCAGCAGGGGAGAGGTTGAGCACTGAAAACCAAACAAAAAGTTTGGGCCTTCTTGCATGCTGAAGGGACCTGTTTTTTATTTCACTGATACGCTTCTGGAGAACATGACATCATGCCTGTGGAGATGGTAAAGTTACACCGGTGTATACATCATGAGGTTAGAATGACACCAAAGACCTTGATGCTTTACCACCTGCCATCGTTTTTATGCTTATTTTTTCTTTTTTTAACATAAGGGTTTTGCCTCCATCTTCCTACTGCGTAGTAGAAGACGGCAGCTTAACCAAGCCGAGCTACTATTCTCCCTCCAAGAACTGCTTTCAAATTAAATGGCAAACAAAAGTACCATGAATAAAACAGAGCTTTGTGCTTCATATTTCAGAGTTTTTGATTGTAGCTTGCTCTTGCTGGAGTGTGTGAGCTCTGTGAGACATTTGCCTGTAGTGAATGAAGCTGGGAGGATGAATAGCCGCAGTTCTGAGGTAAAGCTCAGTTATGGTCTTGTGCTGTAATAGCGGTTAAGCTCCTACTGAAATAAATTAGTTCTGCTGTAATTCATAGTAAAATCAATACTGGAGAGAGAAAGTAATGGCTATTCTTGTTTTCCTGAATGTGTTGTTTACTTGTTCTGATGTTTTAGTGCTGTGTTACTGTGTTGTTGTGTTTTTTTCCAGTTAAGAGAGTATCATGATTATAGAGGGACTATAGAAAGTGAGAGACATACTTGTCTCTCCCCTTCCTCATAGTGGCACCAAGAGCATGCTCTTGTTATCAGAGAGGGGAGGTTTACTTTTTATTTGAGCCGGACACGTTTTAATTATATTAAAGTTCCTTTGTGGAAGGGAACCCAATTTTATTTGTTGTTGTTAGGTAGCATGATGCTTTTTATAGCATAAGGTAGTATATAATTCATTCTTGTGTCAGAAGCAAGGATATACTTTTATTTCCAGACTTCTGCGAATGCAGCAAGTACCATAAGGCCATGTTTAGAGAGAAGGGATGAGCTTGTGATAAATACTGTGATCTAAGGTTTGGCAGAACATTTGCTCTTTCTGAATGTGCCAAAAGCTTGTTGTTGAATGACTGTTGGTTAAGCACCTTAAAGTTGATTCTGCTGTGGGAAATGTGACTCTTCCCACTGCTTTAAATGTACTTCTAGCTTTTTTCTAAACTGCAACTATTGGGCATGTTTCTCCATATAAAAACCTTTAAACTCTTTTTCAACTTCCACTGTTAAAGGTGTCTTCTCTACATGCAGCCACGTTCTCTTTATAAACCACATCCGTTCTCATTCAACTCAAACCCATAAATCAGTGTGGTTGTGTGTGTTTTGGTGTTGTGTTTTTTTTTTTTTTTTTTTTTCCCCAAGGAACAGTCTTCCATCACACCATTGGGAAGTCCCTAGTTTTGTAAGATGCAAGAGTATGGTGTTTCTATGCCTTCTGGGAGATAGCTAACAGGCTAGTCCATACAGCTTCAGGACATAAGTTTACATGATAAGGTATTCCAAACAATTTTGCTACAGGCAGCTATGAAGAGCACTTGAATTCAACCAAATGGCTGTCAAGGCTTATCTATGCTACAAATTGTTACATCAATTAATTTGGAAATAGTGAGCGATGTGCAGTGTAGGGCAGCTCCTTCGAGCATGCTCCCAAGGGCCAGATCCCCCCAATCCACTTAGGCATCTCTAAAATTATTTTGACAGCTTAGGCTTCAAAAGATGTTCACAGTGTCTTCCACTTCCTCACTGATTCTCAGATATATTACAGAAGAACAAACCCCTAGCTATATGCTTTGGTGAAAAGTCAGCATCAGATGTTTCTAACCAGCTGCTCCTGGGCTGTTTTTACAGCTGCCCAGCTGCATTGCTTGAAAACCAAACCATTTGTCACAAGGTAGATTGTCCCAGTGATTTATGCTGAAAGTAACCACAGGAGAGTAGTTGCATCTGCTGGGCAGAGGACTAGAGTACATGCGTGAGGCTGTTGGTTCTAAAGTTGACATATGCAAACTTCACTGACGATGGCATTTCGGTACGTAAAGGTGCCATGTATGTTTTGTCTTGTAGGTGTCTCTGAACATTCCTAGGATCTTTTTCTGCAGGCAAATCCGTTGAGTCTACAAGGTAGACATCTGTAAGTTTAGATAATCAAGCACTGCAGAAAACCATGTTCAGGCTTAGTGGGATTGACCCATGTTGCTTACCAGAACCACTGTCTATGTTTCATTTTTGTCATTCAGATATTTTTTTTTTTCAAATGTTGAGAATAAGCACTGAAAACAAGGGCCTCCGGCAGATTGGTTCATAGGAGCTTTTATGCTTGTAGCAAAGTACAGGTACTTTACGGTTCTTTTGTGCATAGAAAGTGATAATTATGGCAGCTATCTACAGTAGCTAATACCAGATGGTTTAGAGGGATACTTGAGTATCACCCTGATGGTCCAATTTAAATAATAGGTACTGGATGGCAGATGCCTTGAAACAGACATGTTTTACATGCTCTTAATTACAATAAATTAGCCTTCCTATTCCTAGAAGTATTTAATTGCATTTGATCTCTAAGCTTTGAACTCTAATTATGAGCTTTATTGGCCCATTATGCACTGTACTTAAGGCTTACTTTTAAACAGCTTTATATTTATTTATTCCTTTGACCTGAAAAAGACTAAAAGCATAATTGACTTCATTTTGTTCTTGAGTACCATGATCCTCTCTTGCTTTTCCCCAAACTATCTCAGTGTTTGTGTTCTTTTATGGCTTTACCTACTCGTTGCTGATACCATTTAGGGCCTGTCTGCTGCCAAGGAAAATAGATCAGGAGTTTATTACTAAAGCCATTTGTTTCTAGTTATTTTTTTCTCTGTGCCCTTATAGATAGGGTGATCAGAGCATAAGCAAGGAATGAATGCTGGTTAGGTATGGCTGGTAATGCTGAATTAATTCTTTCCTTACAAACTTATAGTTTGCTTGTAACTGAATTAGAGAGTGTGTTTTTCTGTTTCAGTGTTGTTCAGATGTGATCCCAGTGAATGCAGAGGTTCTTTTTTGTTTGCCTAGTCTAGTCCAGACAACTGTTTTAAAGTTTTCTGCTTGGCAGCTAATCAAACAAGGAAGAAACGAATTATTAAAAAAAAAATTAAAATTATTAAGCATAAATGCCAAATAAATTCTGCTCAAGGGGAGAAAATCTGACTGTAAATCCTTCATGTGTTTTCGCAAATTCTGGAAGTAGGAGTTAAGAGAAGAATCTGCAGGGTACATTTATTTTCATCATTTTTTTCAGTGTTCTTATATTGTTTTCTTATCTTAAACTTTTTAGTCATGCTCTTCTAATGACTTCCCAACTGATGTTTCGTTTTGAAACCACAAAGCCTTTAAGAGGCAGTGTAGATATTAGGAAGAGTTGATAACCGTAGTCATTAGAATATTTTTAGTAGACAAAGTCTTTCATTTAAACCTCCAAGGTTCAGGCTGTGTCTGAAAAATGGTTCTGTTGACAAGTGTGTGATGTTCTCTTTGGTAATCCTGCCATGCTTTATTTTACTTTATATTTCACACAAACCCTTTGTGTGAATGTGTTTAGTGTATTTTTCTGTATCTTAACTCATGGGCTCGTACTGGTGTTTTGGTTTGCATTGGGGGGGTGTTGGTGTTGTGGTTTGTGTGTGTTTTGGTTTTTTTTTTTCTCCTCTCGGATAACTATCCAGAAGCCTCTCATCAAGTTTTGATTATAACAAAACACAGTTTTTCCTGGGCTTCCAGTTTCTTTTGCTGACCCTCTTTGACTCTCATCAACTCCAAATTTCTCCTGCTTTGACCTTCTAAAGTTTGTCAGTTTTGCCAAAACTACTTCCCTCTGAAGCTGTCTTGTTTTCCCCAAAACCTTCCTGATCTGTCTGTCCAAATGGATTTGTAATTTGTCTCTGCTTTCTCTGTTTTTCTTAATTTTGATTTCTTGTAGAGGAGGGATCATAGATGGAAACAACTTTTACTCTCAGGTACTGATTCAAGTACATTTTACATCAGGACTGATGTTCCAGCTGCGTTATTTTTAAATGGGTGCAGATGCAAGTCTCATGGGTGGAAATGCAGCTACGTGTTAGAATAGGGATAGGTATCTTTTTGTAGTACATTGTCTAGGAGGTGTTTAGCCACTATGTCACTGCCCCTGATGAAGATGGATTGCATTTATTGATCCCTGTGTGCTTGCTGTGCCTCCCTTAAATGATGTGGGAGGTTCTGCAGGAGTACAGTATTTTAATTTGGTGATGGGGTAGTGAGCAATCTGTCGTGTCTTAAATGCAGGTGGAGTAGTGATGGTGAAATCCTTAGAACAGCCTGTGCCTTTTAACTGCTCAAGCAAGATGGAGAGCAGATGCTGATAGAAAGCTCATTCACAGGGACATGCATTAAGCATAAAAGGCCACAAGTCATAGGCTCATGCTGCTACATCAAAAGTAATTTTCAATTAACTACCTTGCAATTTTCAGCGTAACAAAAGTACAACAGAGGCCAGATGGAATTGTTTGCCACAAATACGATTTTTGCTCTCCTGGACTGCTTACTTTTAAAAGAATGATTTCTGAGATTTTAACTTGATGGTTTTCCTATATGCGCACACACTTTCTGAACAAAAGATTCCTCAGATGATAAACTCCATTGAAGCTAATCCTTTCCCTCCTCCTTTCCCTTTTCTTGACCTGTCGCCTTCCTAGAGATTATTTCCATTTCCTTGGATACCTTCACAGCCAAATGGTAATGAGATTGTGTCAGCTGTAAGCGTATCCTGAGTATCAGCCCAAAATCTGTATATACTTCCAAATGAAGGATCCTGTTCTTATGACTGCTCTCCTTTCTGTTCAGCTGTAGATGTACCTAACGATGAAGGTGAGAAGAGCTAGCATGTTGTCTTAGTTAGAAAAAGCTGAACATGGATGGGGAAAGGGAATGGAAGAATCTGAATAACAAAAAGTTAATGACAGGATGCAAAGGTTGATTTCTTCTTATCCTGTAGGCTCATTGTGTTTACTGTGAGAAACCTAGAAGAAGTAGTAGGGGCTTTTTTTGTGTTAAACTGGAGAAGTTTAAACAGTTCAATTTTGCTAAGTTCTACTGTTGGCTTTTTGGTTTTCATGTCACCTCAAATTTAACTAATTTAATAAAATTAAATCAAGTGGGGGAGAAAGAATGTGTGATAGGTCCCCATGCAGCCTGAAATTCTGCATTGTTTTAATGAAGACATTCAATAATTTTTAATGTTTTCTGTTAGATTTTTAAAGTTTATTTTAAAAGTTGCAGTAACCCCTATGCCTGGATGAATTTGTTTGGCATTCTGGTTTCCTGGTAGTTGACGTTTTGAGCACTCATGCGCTTTCTGACGGTGGCTGTGTGACTGCTGCTGGAAGCCATGGTGTCATGCTGGGACACAGATACTCCAGTAAACTCTAAGTTGCCCCCTGTGGAGCACTCCGTTAAAGGGAATCATGAAGCAAAAGATCTGTGAGCCAGTGGCATAACTGTCTAAGAATAGCAACAGGTAGACATCTACATGTTACGTTCTCACTGTGGTGTCTCTCCTGTATTTCAGAGTCCCCTGAAAGAGTTTCAGAATTTTGAACTCTGAACTTCCTTCTGTTGTTGTTAAGTCTAAGTCATAACAGCTTTCTGGGTTTGTTTTTGGTGTCTTTGTTATTTCAGCAGAGTATTTTTATTGGCAGTGTATTGTTCCAGTGGCTCTCGAGGATCTAATGTGGCATTACTGTTTCACTTCATGCACTGTATTACATGCACTGTATTACCTGACCCTGGGAGTGTTTCATGGCATCTGCCAGGCCAGAGATAACAGTTGCTGTTTCAGACTAGGAGTGCAGGCTACATTCAAAATAGCAGCATTTTCATAGCGGAGTAGCAGTTCCTTTTAAAGTAATTGTGCTCCCATGGCCCTATGCCCAATTGAGCAACCAGACTTTGTGTGTAGGCACAGCTCCATCAGTGCAACAGGATGAGCCCCACAAAGTGTACAAAGCATGTGAAGTAGTTTGAGAATGGCAATTACTGTGCTAAAAATAAACCAGAGGTTCATTAGCATTAATAACTACTCCCACAAGCTATGCTAATCACTCCTGAAGAGCTGCAAAATTGGAGAATAGTGTTGTATGTGCTAAATTACTTCTTATAATGTGAACTCCCAGCTCTAGCAAACCAGGTTGGTTGTTCTTGTCTTTTTCTTTTTTTTTTTTTTTTTTTTTTTTTTTTTTTTTTTTCTCTGATCTCTAAATGAGTATGGGTGAGTGAGTTTGCTGGAGTTCAGAAACCTTACTAATTTTTGTGAGTGTGGGTGACTGAAGGTGGCACAGCTGACCTCTCCATGAAGAGCTTTTTATATAGAGCATGTGCCTGGCCTTACTTTTAAAACTGACGTCATGAAAGTCTTGGGTTTATTGCAGTTTTTAAAGAATTTTTAAGAAAATACTTTGCATTGCAAAACTATAAAAGGAAAAAAAAAACTACATGGGGAGAAGGAGTATAGTTTTGTTCTAAGCAATTGCAATAGAGCTATGTGGATTGTAGGGACTTTTAGATCAAGACACAGTGACTGTATGTTGGGTTGCTGTCATACTTAAAGATGAGAGTGGCCTTTGAGTACACTGTTCATTTGAGGCATGAACATGGCTTACATACAGATTATTTGCTTTTAATCTCATTAATATCAGGCTTTTGACCAGAGATGGATCATATGATTTGGGATTTGGTCTTTTCCCATCATGTTGTCCAAAATGATGATGATTTGGAACACGCATAACCATGGCACAGGCTGGGTTGCACCTCCTCAAATGAAGAGGGAGATACTGAGGCCCTTGGGGAGAGGGCAGTTGGTGATGGCTCTGAAAACAGATATAATTCTAGTGGGTTGGCTGTGGGATGCACTTAAGCTATCCTTGTTTGTCTTTACTCTCTGAGAACTAACAGTGATGGCAATCCTGTGACATCTTAAAGGGCCAGCCATGTACTGGTGCAGAAACTTGTATCTGCTGATCTGTAAATCAAAAGTAATATAAAATGTTTAAATATGAGGCTTTCTGATGGAAAAGTATTAAACCAATTTGTGCAAATAAATATTTATGCAGTTTGCATAGAAATACGGAATATGTTTGGGCTGCTAAGCAGGCAGAGCTGTTGTGGGTGGATTTTTTTGTTTGCTTTTTTTTTTTTCTTTTTTTTTTTTTCTTTTTCCTGAGTAGAGTTTGGTTTAGTAAAGAAGGGAGGAGATGGCAAAGGGAAGGGAAAACTGGCAGTTGTTGGCCCTGGTAACAGTATCACAGTTGCACTAGAAACAGCTGAACCAGAAAGAAATGTGTTTAAAAACTTTGTAGCTGTAGTATGCAAATGTGTCAGGCTTGTGGTAGATAAAGGAAAACCAGGTTTAGGATTTAGAAAGGAAAAACTCTGAGCATAAAAGAACTTTTGCTTTTTATTAGCCCTGCTCTGCAAAGCATCCTGTAGGTGAATAAGGAGCATGCCAGCACTAATGAGAACAATTACCATCCAATAATGTTTAAATGAAAGTTGAGCTAAGACATTTGAGTAAGATAAGGATTTTGTGATTCTGTGCCAGAAGCTAGAATTGAAGAGGGATTTTTATTTCTGCAGTTTGATGCTAGATTACTTTAATCTCTCCCATTACCTTTCCTTGTAGTTTTGGAAACAAACAAATGAGCAAAATAATCTCTCCTGTAGCTGCAGCTAGAATTACTGGAAATCTGGTGAGAGTCAGTTGCACTTCCAGCAAGCGGCTGCAAAGTTGTGGTTCTGGTCATTTGTATTAATACTGGTAAACAGGCATGTCCTCCTATCTCATCACACAGGGCCCTTCATCCTATCAGTGTGATTCTTGGTCACTGACTGAACTGAATTTTTGAACACTGCCTACCTTTATTTACATGGAAGATAAAAACCTGAGGTTGTTTGGTCTATCTTTGCACACATTGGCTGCTGACTTGGTAACACCTTCTTTGTGTTTGGGAGAGATGTGTCCCTAATAGGTTCTTCTGGCTGGATTTTCAATGCAGGGGCTTAGGAAAGAGCAGTTTTCCATGGGGGTTTGTTGAAAAGTACAGCTCTGTGGTCTCTGAACAAACATGGAAGAGGTGAAGCTTTCCAGTGGCTTGTGGCTTTGCTGTGCTTTCTGAAAAGGGAAAAAGGTTCCTCTGGCGTTTAGGCCCCTTGACCTCTGCCAGCCTACTGCTGCTTTGAGGCAGAGAAGTTAAGCTGCAGGAAAGCCCACGTTGGATGTGTGCTAATCTAGTGAAGACTTGTGGAGGGGAAAGGGGCTTGCAGGCGTTCTGGTCGGCTTGGTGAGGTGTGCCGCCTGTGCGCTGTGTTGTCTGCCCACTGCGCTTCTTGGCCAGGGCAGAGCGAGGGCCGTCAGTGCTGCCCGAGCTGCCTTTTCTGGGTTCTCCCTTTGTGCAAACTAGGCAGCTATACATCGAGGAATCGGCACCTAAGCACCTACTACTTCCTGGTACCTGTCTTCTTGTGACAGAATACAGATCTTAATATCTCAATAAGGTTTCAAGATGAAACTGAGGACGATAATTAGCACATCAGTTAAATTTTAGTGAGGAAGGCTTGTGTAATGACAGTCTTACTCTCCTTGATTCCTTCATGTAAATCCAGTGGGAGATTATCCCCAGCTGGTGATTCTGGCTAAACCACTTGTTTTGATGCCTGTTGCATGTGCCTTAGCTTTTGTTCATTCACTCCCATGAGAGACTGCTCCTAGGTAGACCCACTCTTTACAGGCACAAGAAAATTTTGGAATTTCATAGGGATAAAAATATGCTCTGGATCTTTTCTCAAGAAACTGATAATTTGAGAATCTGAAAATGTAACTGAAATGCATACATAGGGTTTTTTTTTTATAGCTCTACAGAGCCTTATGATATCACTGGATGCTTAAGCTAAAATTAGAAAACATGAAATCTTGCAGAAGAGTGAAAACTTTGTTTTGCTCAGTACCACCATTACATTTGTCCCATCTGATGGTGTGTCTCTGTTCACGGTGCCATGATACCTGTAATAGTCTTTTAATGTGACTATAGGAAAGCTTGGGAAATCGCTGTAAAGCCTACAGGATGAGTTGCATTTAAATGATTTGTATCATCCTTTTAGCTTTTCTGGGCAATACAAAAAAAGTGTGATGCAGAAAAAGATTATTTGATGGGCCTAGTGAGAGAGGTTGTAGAACAAATTGGTTTGTAAGCTTCTGAAAAGATCTTGGAGAATCTGAACTTCTGGCAATATTATAAATGAGTTATGCAGTTTAATAACAACAAAATGCAGATCTGAATTTTGCGACCAGTAAGGAATACTGAAGAGTTGAACAGAATTGTGAAGAAGGAAGTCAAATATAATTACTTTCTAAAAAGTTGAATAGAGGTCTTATTCATGCTTATGGAAAATAGCTCAGTTAAATGTTCTTTGAAAGACTGCCTTTATGAGTTCTGTCTTTTTATTGTCCTAAGATAAGATGCTTGTTTAATAAGGATTTTAATATGAGTTATGATCGATGGGAAGAGCATTCATAAATGAATTGGATGGGGCCATTTGTGAGGGTCTCCAGAGATGGGAGAAGTGATGCGTAGCAGATAAACATGGGAGTAACATTGAGTGGAGAGGAGAGACCAACATCCTGAGTTGTTACTAATAAGCACTAATGAGTGAACATCAGCCATCCTTTGTGTTGGAAAAGGCAGGCAATTTACTAATTAAAAATAATCCATAAGATGGCTTCTCTTCTCATCATCTGCCTGTTAAATGTGTGTGCAAGTGAAGCTTGGAAGCAAAACAGCAAAATGATCCTATCTATATAAGAAGCACTTTAGAGTTCATTGCCTTAGTACTTATGCTCCTCTTAAAAGCATTGTTTTGCTCTCTTCCATCTCGGTGTGTACGCATGCAAGAGAAGAAAAAAAAATCTTTTTGGCAAGACTAGGTGTTAAGTAGTGGAAATCAAAGGTATTGCCATTTCTCCCATTGCCCCAACTCCTAGTAATGGATGCAGTGGACAATGTACAGTGCTTTCAAGCCTGAGCAAGTACTGTGTTCAGCTGAAACTATCAAGAGGAGATTAATATAGGTAGAATGTACTATTCTTTATTTTGTACATGAAGTGCTTCCTGTTCTCATCGTGCTTTTTATATGCTAAAGTCACAAGATATTAGTAAAGCACAGCTCCTTTTCCCTAATTATGCATTATAATTGGAAATTGTGGGTAAATCTCCTAATCTCCATAGTGACAGCAGAACATTCATCTAATTAGTGGTTTGCCTTTTGGTGTTACTTTGAATAAATTAGCATTTCATTAGATACCCTTGGCTACTGGGAAAAAAGTTTCTCACAGTAGTATTTAATCTCTCTTCTCTTAAGAGTGTATTTTAAATTAGCATGGGTTAATAATATCCTTTGTAATTGGAAAGATACAGAGTAGTGATACTGTTGTTATTCTTAATATCAGAGGGCTGTGCTTGGAGGTTCTTTGCTTTCTTTAATCCCCAGCGCCAGAGTAAAAAATTGTTGCCTTATGTGATGACTCAACTCTTT